>NC_041386.1:744713951-744804370 GCF_002162155.2 Triticum dicoccoides | reverse complement strand
CAAATAAAATGATAAAAACTTCAAAAATTAAAATCCTTCCAAATGTAGTTATGTTACTACATGAACTAGTTAGGAAAATTTAAAAACTTAAATTTGGACATGTTTTGCAAAAAGTGCAGGGAAAATGTAAAACGGCTATAACTTTTGCATATGATGTCAGAAAAAAAATGTATAATATATCAAAATGTTCAGCATGAAAATCCGCATCTGATTTTGACCGCCTATGGCCTGTTTGCAAATTTTTAGAATCCTAAAATTCTAAAAGGGAAAAAAGTTATGCTCAAATTTTAGTTTGTTTTAAATTTTTGTTAAATCTGGTCAAACTATGGTCAAACTACTTATTCAAGAAGTATTAGTGTTACTAAATAATTATTCAAGAATATTAGTGTTACTAAATAATTATTTCAGTTTTCTTTGAATTTTGGTCAAATCTGGTCAAACTATGGTCAAACAATGGTCAAACTACTTATTCAAGAAATATTAGTGTTACTAAATACTTATTTCAGTTTTTTTGAATTTTGGTCAAATCTGGTCAAACTGTGGTCAAACTATGGTCAAACTGTGGTCAAACTGTGGTCAAGCTACTTATTCAAGAAATGTTAGTGTTATTAAATAATTATTGTTTTCTAGAACAATAGTTTCAAAATCAAACAGTGCAATGTGTGACTTCATGCTCAAGCTAAATTCCTGAAGCTTAATAGGATTGACATCTTACTATTGTCAGGAAAACAACAAGTGCAGACTTGGAAACGAGGGAGAGTAGAACCCGAAAGTTAAGCATGCTCTGGTTGGAGTAGTGAGAGGATGGGTGACCGTCCGGGAAGTTAGATGATTTGGAATGATGAGGGGTAATTAGAGATTAGAGGTTAAATTGAGCAGTGACGAGGGGTGATTAGAGATTAGAGGTTAAAAAAATTCAGAAATTAAAAAAAATAAAATAAAAATTCAAAAAAAATCATAAAATTTCCTTTAGTACCGGTTGATGTTACCAAGCAGGACTAAAGTTGGACCTCCAGGCAGCAGCCACGTGGAGGGCCTTTAGTCCCGGTTCGTATAAGAACCGGGACTAAAGGGGGAGGCTTTAGTAACGACCCTTTAGTACCGGTTCCAGAACCGGGACTAAAGGCCCTTATGAACCGGGACTACAGACCATTTTTCTACTAGTGCGACCATATTTGAGCAGTGGCTGTAGCAAATATTCAAGTGTGTTTCATGAATGGATCAATGGTTGAGCATAATGGGCTATTGATAACTTGCTTTAGTGTTGATATTTTGAAAGATATGGTTGCTTGTTGGTATGCTTGAGTATTAAAGTCTTCATGTCAAAACTAGACTATCGCTTTGAATCATATAAAAGTCCAATGTCCATGCTATAAAGAAAAGAAATGTTATGAACATGTAAGGCAACATTCCACATCAAAAATTATGTTTTTATCATTTACCTACTCAAGAACGAGCATGAATTAAGCTTGGGGATGCTGATACGTCTCCAACGTATCTATAATTTTTTATTGTTTCATGCTGTTATATTATTATTCTTGGATGTTTTACAGTCATTTTATAGTCATTTTATATCATTTTTTGGTACTAACCTATTGACATAGTGCCCAGTGCCAGTTGCTATTTTCTGCATGTTTTTTACATCGCAGGAAATCAATATCAAACGGAGTCCAAACGCAGCGAAACTTTTTGATGATTTTTTTGGGCAGAAGACATCTCGTGGGCCAGGGAAGCACCTGGGGGGTGCTCCAAGGGCAGCAGAACCCACCAGGGCGCGCCTGGGGCCCAGGCGCGCCTAGTTGGGTTGTGCTCACCTAGGGTGCCCCCTGAACCACCTCTTTGCTCATACCCCAATATTCTAGAAACCCTAGGAGAGTCGATGAAAATCATTTCCAGCCGCCGTAGAGTACAGAAACACCAAATCCAATCTAGACACCATCACGGAAGGGTTCACCACTTCCATTGGTGCCTCTGCGATGATGCGTGAGTAGTTCTTTGTAGACCTACAGGTTCGTAGTTACTAGCTTGATGGCTTCCTCTCTCTCTCTCTCTCTATATATATACATATATATATATATATATATATATATATATATATATGTCTTAATTATCAATACAATGGTCTTTTGGAGATCCATATGATGTAAGTCTTTTTGCTGTGTGTTTGTTGGGATCTGATGAACTTTGAGTTTACTATCAGATCTATTTTCTTATCCATGAAAGTTATTTGAGTCTTCTTTGATCTCTTATATGCATGATTGCTTATAGCCTCGTATTTCTTCTCCGATATCTAGGTTTTGTTTGGCCAACTTGATCTATTTATCTTGCAATGGGAAAAGGTGCTTTGTGATGGGTTCGATCTTACGGTGCTTGATCCCAGTGATAGAAAGGGAAACGACACGTATGTATTGTTGCTATTAGGATAACAAGATGGGGTCTATTTCTACATAAATAGATCTTGTCTATATCATGTCATCGTTCTTATTGCATTACTCCGTTTCTCCATGAACTTAATACACTGGATGCATGCTGGATAGCGGTCGATGTGTGGAGTAATAGTAGTAGATGCAGGCAGGAGTTTGCCTACTAATCTTGGGCATGATGCCTATATAATGATCATTGCCTGGATATCGTCATGATTATTTGAAGTTCTATCAATTGTCCAACAGTAATTGTTTTCCCACCCTTTGTTATTTTTACCGAGGGAAGCCACTAGTGAAACCTACGGCCCCCGGGTCTCTTTTCATCATATTTGCCTTTGCGATCTATTTTCCTTTGCATTTATTTTCAGATCTATTAAACCAAAAATACCAAAATACCTTGCTGCAATTTATTTGTTCCGCGGTCTATTTATCCTATGTACCACTTCTACCTCACGTTATTTGCCTATCTAGAGGCGTCGTACCCGAAAGGGATTGACAACCCCTTTAACACGTCGAGTTGCGAGAATTTGTTATTTGTGTGCAGGTGCTGTTTACATGGTGTGAGGAGGTTCTCCTACTAGTTCGATAACCTTGGTCTCATAACTGAGGGAATTACCTAACGTCGCTATACTGCATCATCCCTCCCTCTTTGAGGAAATGCCGACGTAGTTCTAGCAGACATCAGTAGCGCGTGACCGCGTGGCTGGGGTGGGTTGGCGCGGAGAGGACGCAGAGAGTTCGAAGCGATCCTCCTGGCGTGGGGGGATCCCGAGGCAGATTCTGTCGGGTGTGCCGCGGTCAAGGCGCATGGATCCCGAAAGAGATTGCAGCAGATCTCCTGTGTCTAATGCTGCATTATCTATAGTGTTGATTTCAGCACCATCTGAACTGTAATTTTTTTCTATATCAAACTCAGGCAAGGGATTAGGAGAGTTAGCCAAAACATGATCATCACAATTATCATTACCCACACGAAGACTCGATGGAAGAAGAAGGATTTCTCGTCAAAGAAGAGCACCGGCATTGGGATGAAGCTTGTCAAATGGGAAGTGTGTTTCATCAAACACAACATCACGAGAAATATAGACATGACCGGTTGCAACATCAAGGCATTTAACACCCTTGTGTTGAGCACTATACCCAATAAAAACACACTCCTTGGAATGAAACATGAGCCTGTGAGTGTTATAGGGACGAAGGTTGGGTCAACAGGCGCAACCAAAAACATGAAGAGTGGTGTAATCTGGTGTGACATGCAGGAGGCGTTCAGTGGGAGTTTCATTAGAGATGACACAACTTGGCCACATGTTGATGAGATTCACAACCGTGAGAAATGCTTTATCCCAAAATTTTAGTGTCATGGAGGCCAAAGCTAGGAGAGCTAGGCCTACTTCAACAATATGGTGGTGCTTACGTTCGGCAAAACCGTTTTGCTGATGGGCATGTGGGCATGAAATATGGTGAGAAATACCAATCTTTTGAAAAAAATAATTCATTTTTTCATATTCACCACCCCAGTCCGATTGCATGGCAATGATTTTTCTATCGAATTTACGTTCCACAATGGAAGTTATGAAAGACTTGGTACACGTCGGAACGTTTTTTAAGGAGATAGATCCAAGTGTACTTGCTATAATAATCAACAAAGCTCACATAGTAAGCATGTCTACCAATAGAGGTGGGTGTTGGACCCCAAACATCAGGAAAAATAAGTTGCAAAGGCTTGGTTGACACGCTAGTGGAAACAGGGTATGGCAATTGATGAGTTTTTGCTCTTTGGCATGAATCACAAATAGTTTCTGACTTTTCTAACCAATAACTGGGAGTTTATTTCTACTAAGAATTTGATGAAAAGTAGCAAAAGATGGATGACCTAAATGACTGTGTCACCTTTCAGCAGAAAGCTTGATGGCACCATAGACTTGTTTATTGAACTGGCAATACTTGGGAAGTAACGCATAGAGCCCTTGCACACAGACACCCCTATGGAGAACCCTCTTCGTGACCTGATCCTTGATCAAAAAGAAGAAAGGATGAAATTCTAGAAAAACATTATTGTCAAGGGCAATGCGATGGACAGATAACAAAGTTTTGGAAGCATTGGGAACATGTAGGATTTCGTTGATCTCAAGGTTTTTATGTGGGGTTTTGATAACTGCTTGAGCAATATGACTAATCTCCATACCTGCACCGTTTGCTGCAGTGTAGACTTGATCTTGACCACGATACTTTTCATGCATCATTAGTTTCTCCAATTCTCCTGTGATGTAATTTGTTGCTCCTGTGTCCATATACCAGTTGGTATCGACACCATAGGATGCATCGGCGGCAGCGGCAACTATCTTGGGATGATTATTTTCTGCATAACGCCAATCACAATCACGAGCAAGGTGATTAGTTTTTTTACATATTTGGCAACTGCCTTCATAACCTTCATATCCTTGGAAGGTTCGGCCCATGTTAGGGGGGGGCGCCTGTTGTTGTTGTCGCCTGCGTGATTGGGATGGTAAGGTCCACCGCCACCACCTCCCTGGAAGTGGTCGCCACCACCACCTCCCCGGTGATATCCGCCGCCGTTGCTGCCATTGTTGTAGCTGCCTCCGTTGTTCGGTTGGTAGCCGCCACCAGGGCCACCAGGATGATAGCCGCCGCCGCCGCCAGAGCTGTTTGCAGCGCGGTAGCCGACGCCGCCGCGACCGCCCTTCTTGTTGTGGGAGTTGCCTCGATCACCGCCCTGACGACCACAGGAGGCGATGTTAGCTGAGGGTTTGAAACCCCCAGCGCCGTCCCCATAGAACATCTCAACCCGCTGATCAAAAATTGCAACCAGGGAGAAGAGGCTGTTGATGGTGATGGGTTCGGTGCGGACGTCCAGCACCGAGTTGACCGGCTGATAGTCCATGTCGAGGCCGACGATGATGAAGATGATGAGTTCCCCCTACCCGAGTGGTTTGCCTGCCATCGAGAATTCATTGGAGAGGGACCTCAAATGGTTGTGTTAACCAAAGACAACCTCGCACGGCATAACTTGCCAGGGAGTAAGAAGTGTTGTTTTGTACTCATAATGATACAATCAAACACCTCTTTTTCTAATGCAAGTTTGCATGTTCTACGTGGACGGTCATTTAAATAGCATCAAATTTGTATCCGCCCACAAGTATTGTCAATATTTTTGGTCATTGGTTGGATGGTATTCCAAATAATTTCAAAACGCTAAAAAGGGTCGAAGTGTATACCTAAATTCTGCCGCTTTGGATATGTAGAAATGATTTTCTTTTTAATGACAAAAATGCTTCTCCTCTACATGTTATTTTCTGGTGTACGCACTTACTACATACATTGTCTATACTACAAAGACCGGAGTACCAAATGTTGTTCAAGGTGGTGTGTACATGTTTGGAGCAGATGTCTATGGAGGTTTTTTTCCCAACATGGGTGGCAGCATAACCTACGGATTGATCCACCACCCCCTTCGATATAGGCATAGTTTCGGTCTACAGGAATCTGCTATTACCGATTTGTCAGTTTTTATTTCATACTTTTTGTCAGACTTCTGGATTTGATTCTGTGCATCCTAATTATGCAGCGGCCGAGTGTTACTCATAATGCTTTGTATACATTTGATGCTACATTTTGAGATAATAAAGTCGCCCTTTATCGAAAAAATCTGCTCAAATGGTGTTGCGCTCACCAGATCGATCAAACGTAGTTTGTCATAGAATGTAAACCCCTAATTGTCCACCGACGTGTCCGCTTGTCTGTTTTCCCGTAAATTAGACGCAAACTGGGGGTGGTTTGAAGGCATTCAGACCGCCGCCACATCCGCTCCTGACCGCCACGTACACCAAACCCAGAACCCTCTCTTGCACAAAACTGTTGCCGCACATCTCGTGCCTCCTTGATGGCCTCGTGATTGTGTTCTGGACTAGGGGGTGCATACCACATTGCCCACTGTCCAGTAGGGCCTGGCCGATGACACCCATGAAGACTTAGTGGTGGGCCACATTCGTCGACACATGGTGTCAAGGAAGAGATATACCCAAAGACTTGGCGCATACTCCAAGACTTAAGGGTTCATTTGCACGACGGTTGTCTCGGAGATGACTTGCCTATGTATAATTTCTAGACCCCGTGGCTTCTATATAAAAAAAGGGGCAGGGCTTGTAGATGAGACGAACAACACATTCATACACACATCTATCTCGGTAGATCAACATGTACCGTGCACTCCCTCGAAATCAATCATACAACTAAAGCGTGGCATTGGGTATTATCTCTTCGGGAGAGCCAGAAGTTGGTTAACCCCTACTTCTCTTGTTACCATCGCACCAATGCTACCTATTTGACCCTTACCCGAGATTTGCTGGATTTGACTCAAACATTGGTGGCCCATGCAGGTCCCTCTAGGTAGTCCCAGCTATGCAATGACGCCCAACAGTGGTGATCAGGGTTGCACTAGCACCGTCCCGACGCTGGAACGACCACTCGCCAATTCGACCAACCAACTAAGATCGAGCGAAACTCCAACTTGCCGTCGAGGTGTTAGACCCAACGTATCGGAACTTACCCCCACATCAGAATGTTGAACCAGATTGAGAGGCAGAAGATCACTCGTGTCCAAACGCCGATGTTCAATCAAGCTTGGAACGAAAGCTATGTATCGCCGGATCAGGCCTAGAGCTCGAATTCGATGGCTCAACCTGAGAGCCAAACATCATGTTTCACACCAGGCCAAAACCTCGGACCGACATTAGGTCGACCCATGAAGGAACTACGGTTGGTGTCAACTTCAGATTGGGTCGGAGCCAAAAGAATTCTTCCACCCACCACCTGTCTTGTGCAGGCTGCCTTAGCATTAACCAGGGATGCCTACACCAGCAAGAACATCAAATATGAATCCGCCTCTGGCAATGGACACGCATCCAAGCTACTACATAGCCCAGGAAAGTGGGCACAACACCTTACACATGTGTGGAGCAACTCGAGTCACCTAGGTGACTTTCAGATCGGACCTATAGTCCACCCAATTCAAGTCTCTCACGTCGAATACTGCCCCAGCAAAACCGGACAAATCGATATATGAGATCTAGCACTCTTCATCCAAAAGACGAGCAAAACCATAGGGCAATTCTGGTCCCAATTCATGTATAAATAACATGATGCAAAACTGTACCGATCCGGAAGTCCTATTCGCTTTTAGACTCAACATACGGGAAGAATAGCTCATCGCCGACCTCAATCGCCCTAACATGAGGACGGCTAGTCTTTTATTTATTTATTTATTGACCACTAATATATTTACAAACATTTAAATTAGATATATAAAAAAATACATGTGGATAGATGCGTACGATGTGGACATGTCCGTGTGCATCTAGATTTTGGTATTTTATTTGGATGTTACAGATGGATATGTTTATATACAATAGGAGTGCTTCTCTTCTACCAAAACAATGTTAGGTTCATTGACATGTCTTATTAGAGTCATTAAGTTTTTTGTTTTATATGATGCATATCTCTTTTTATTGTAAATAAGATATTATTCACTACAAACTTGACACAACTCTTTGTGAATATATCTGATTGTCTTTACCTAATAGTTTTTCTAAATCGTAATGGAAATTTATAGGTGGACATTTTTATGTATGATTCTCTATACCTTTCTTCCCCTTCCTTCATAACTGTGACAGCTTGTCGTGATGACCGTGAATGCCCGTTGGATATGTTGTGGGCCTTTTGTTGCGGGCCTTACTAGTGTGAGGCTATATAATCATTTTTTCCAATTGGTCGTGTGGTGGGATTATTTGGTTAAGCGGTGTGGTTGGTGATTTTTGATTTAGTTGTGATGGGAGTTGGTTACCAGTCATAGTGTATATGTGGTGAATCGTGTGCACGACCATCATGTTGTTTGGTGCTTGTTTATTTTTTCCCTAAGCCCACCTAAATTACCGGCAAACAACATATCTATAAACAGGCGCAAAAGAGGGCAACATTACTTAACCAGGCACAGGGAAGTGCAATCTTGTTTATTTTTTCCCTAAGCCCACCTAAATTACTGGCAAACAACTTATCTATAAACAGGCGCAAAAGAGCGCAACATTACTTAAACAGGCACAGGGAAGTGCAATATTGTTTCTAGTTTATATTGAACTGTTTTACTTACTCGAAACTAATTTTGCCAATATAATTTTTGTGTTTACGTATTTATAAATTATTATTTTTAAATGATTATTAATGCATTGTTTTAGTTGGGAACAGTAATGCATTATTTATACTATTTGGAACGTTATTTGTTACATATAAGGACATGCAAAGAACAATGTAATCAAGCTCTTTATATTAAGATACAAAAAAAATTCATTGTGGTGAACTAAAGATTGTACTCTTTTCGCAGAAGTGTTTTGACTTTCACATAGTTTAGAATATTTGAGAAAAATATTCAATGGATTTGCCAAGTATATGACAAATAGTATCAAACTGACGTACAAATTAATTTATACATCTCGGTGTGTTATACTGTGTTATATGTCCTTATCCAATGTCTGTTAAATATCCACACAAATTTGTAGGATATATTAGTATAAATGTAGCAAATGAGTGTTGTTTTTTGCTAATAGAGATTTCTAGAGTATAATAGTTTACGTGTAAGTAAATAGATGATTCTAAAATGTACAAAGTGTGAACAAGTAATACATCGTTACAGAAAGTATGTTATATACAAAATTTAGAAACAAAGATTGTTTAAATGTTCCTTTAATCTCTACACCTCATGAGACATTTGTTCCGAGCAGCCACATGACATACTCCATCGCCGGTGCTTCAAACGGTGGTGTGATCCTTCCATTGCTTTTAAACCCAAATTCATCCTAAGACATCAGGAGCTCACAAATGATCATGGTTCCAAGTTGCGTCCATGAAACCTCAAATTGGCTCCCGTCGTGCCTGCCAACCCTTGCTTTGATTGGGTTACTTACAGATCGCTCTCTCATCTAATCTAGGCCTCACTCAAAACTAATATTTTTCTTACCATTTAAAAGCGTGATAGGTATACCCTCTCATGGCAGATGATGACAGTGACTCGTAGGCCCCTTAACACGAAAGGTTTTACTTATAAGTTATCATTGAATTATGAACAAGACAGTTTGCTTTCTTTCATTAGACTTGGGCACCAATCCTCTCTTAATTTTTTAGTTAAATTGGTTTTCTATTGCTTCAATGGAGGGTTATGGAAGTGCAGGCACTGCAATTGGACATACTTCTTGGCTAGTCTGTACGAAATGGTACCCAAAACCATCAAGGCTATCACACCAAATCGAGTGGAATCCAAAATCGGTAGTTCAGGAAAAACAGTTGTACGGTTCACCGAACAGAGGTTAGTGCCGAAACCCAAAATTTTGGCAATAAGAAAAATTTACGATAATAGTGATTAGCTACAGGTTACCTACCATACCTGCTAGTTTGGTTTTCCTTCTTTCCACTTGTTACATTTTTCAAACTTCTTGCTGAACAAAATAAAACAAAAATGTGGCTTCACAACTTTTATGGTAGTACTGATATTCCTTCACTCTTTTTTCCAGTCCCTGGTATCATTACTGAAGTAATTGCCAGATATATGGTCACAGGGATGATGCGATTCGGTGCCGAAAAGGAAGTCACAAAAGAAATCTGAGCTCAAAAGGCAAAGAGCTTGAAGCACATGAAAATGGTACTCTTCAAGAAATCAACCACGCTCCAAGCAACGGCAAGTTAGAAAATTAATCACACACTAACGGTTCACATTAGGTCCCCAACGGCGCTGAACCTAAGATAGAATACATGTTTGAAATTAACAGTACTGGAACTTATCCAACTTGCTGGAGAAATGACATGCAATATGAACGATGAAGAATGGATCAAACATAGGGGACACAAGTAATTTGACGTGGAAAGCCCCTCCAACACAAAGGAAAAAAAACATGGGTGCTAGCCAGCAAATTTTACTATATTGGGAGAGGTTACAACCGTTGGAGATTTAGAGTGGTGATTTATCCCGTGTGGCGGCTTACAAAGGATATATATAGCTTGTCACAGAACTAATTAACTCTTGCTAAACATTTAACGGTTTAAAAATTATTAAAACAATATGAAATAAATAGGGGAGCCTCACTCTAATATAATAAGATGATCCAACGGTGTGATTGTGAAAATATGCATTTGTGTGTCCTCGGCAAAAAAAAAAAGTGTGTGTGTGTGTGTGCGCGCGCGCGCGTGCGTGCGTGTGTGCGTGTGTGTGTGTGTGGGCAAACACCAGCTGAGGATATATAATTGCGCAAGTATACATGATGTAGGTTACGAAAGTTGCCATAATGATATGAAGTGTCTTCATCCCAGATGGAATAGGATCAGATACAGAAAATATCCTTATTCTACACAAACTCTTACTTCTAACCCAACTAGGGAAGAGAATGTCTAGCTTTGGGCACCGCTCAACGTGACACCGTTCTAGAACTTCCCAGTAACTTGATTGCCGTGGAACGATAGTTCTTATCGAGATATTGGCATGCATATGTAATGATTTAACTTTACTCGCTATGAAAAATAATTCACATTGATGCTCTCTAAATGGTGGCTTCCTTCACCAATCTGGAGATGAACACCCAAAGGGATAAAGCCGTCGGTGGTCCCACACCAAGGAGGATCATGCGGCGATATCCTTGTTAAGGATAATATGTTGTATGGTAAGAAGAGCCAAGTTGGAACCAAACCCTCTTGGCTAGACCCTATTTCCTCGACACTCTTAGTGATGTTGACTTTGCTTTGGATCATAGGCGACATACAGAGGTGCACCTTCGAGTTATACTCAGTACTCAGAAAGAGTCCCTCCTTTGTGGACCAAAGTAACCCACCATCTGTAAAACTCATAAGTACCTCAAATGCAGCGGACCTTTGTTCTCCACAACATACCATTGGTCTACTCTTCCTATGATTGTCAACATCTAAAACTTTCTACGAATGGTGTCTTTCTTCCCAGAGTAGGCTACGAGTTGAAATAAAGAGAGGATAGATAGGTAGCAGCCGCCATTAGCATGAGGTGGCAGGCAGCATCTCCGTCCGCCATTAGTAGTTGGAAGGAGGAAGATTGTGTGTCAGGCCCCAAGTAGAGTCGACCTGACGCCTCAAACCACAAACTACAGCCAAATGTTCAGAGTCCCGAAAACAGAGCCAAAGCAGAGGAAGCTATTACAGGGAAATGTTCAGACTTCAGAGAGCAGAGCAAAGCAGAGGAAGCAGAGCTATAGGCAAGCGCAATTGCAGTCTGAATTGTCCATCTTCTCCACCACCTTCTGCCTTCACAAAGCTCGTCGATGACCAGAGTCCCCGAGGTCCATGAAGATGAAGTCACTGGAGCATCGAGTTTGCAATGCATGCCCTGCGCCCAAGAGATAGACAGAATTAACGGCATCATCGTCAAGGGATCCCCTCTTGTAGGTAAGCCTCACAGCTCAGCTACATATCTAGACCATCAGCGTGAAGCACTTAACCTCGCTTTAGAAAACAGAGCACAGGAAGCAGTGCACATCAAGTAAATTAAGATTCCAGAATATATCCCAAACAAGTACTATAAATTTGTGAGAAATAATACTCCGTAGAAGCCAATTAAGTTGACTAGGACCGAAATAACCAAATACATGTCCAACAACAAACAGAGTAAACAAATTTATTACAGCAGCAAGTCACCATATTTCTTGCAAAGAAAATCGTTTGCTCCGCTTAAAAGGTCATTAATTTCGATCCATTACAAATAAATAAATCCTAGTGGTGACACAACATAAAAGTACGATGGCGGGGAAGTCACCAAATCGACACGAAAGCAAAGAGGACTAAATTATTCGACGCACTTGAATGGCCATCAACCAATAAGCAGCGTACCTCTACGAGAATGCTTTGCCATTAGCAAGTCGCAGCCTGTACAGTCTGAACAATAAAAAAAGTCTCATTACCAGGATGTGAACTGTGGGGAGGCGAGGAGGAAGCACAATTCATTACCTGGATGTGTTGATGGTGTCTAGAGAAACGTTGCACCAAGCTTGCCAGGCCCGGGGACACGTCATGGACAAAGGCAAGCACCGGTGCTGCCAGCACCAGGCATGCGTAGATTGGGACCTGCACGAGCTGTGCGCCATGTCGAAGAAGTCAGAGGGGCCAGCAGAGAAGAAATCGACGACGATTGCAGCATTCATTGGCGCGGGGCCGATGTCACAAACGGTGGTTGGACTAGACGAAGTGGTCGGCGTAGATGATGGCGACGCTGGAGACGGGCTAGTGCTTGGACAAAGAGGAAGGGAGTGGACGGGCAGCGGCAGCGGCTACGGAGATAGCGGCGGCGGCAACCGAAGAAGAGCGGCGGCGGCGGCTAGGTTAGTAGCGCGGCGGTGGTGCTCGAAGTAGGCGAGGAACCCGACAACATGACGAAGAACCGCGGACAGGGGCGTTCCTGCACCAAGGGAGGCAGCGAGGCACATCCCACATGAAGTCAACGCGCGAGGACGACGGGGTGGACCGCTGGCCACGATGCTACGACCCGAAGGGGTGACGCAACGGCGGCGGGCAGGTCGGGGCTACGGCGGGAAGACCTCGGGGCGGTAGTGGGGACCGCGGGCCGTGGCGCTACAACCCGAAGGGGCGGTGCAGGGACGGAGCGCGGGTCGATGCAACCGCGAGGAGAACCACGGGGCGGCGGCGCTGCGGCAGCGGGGTGATGCTGCGGCAACCCGTTTCTCGATCGGTGGTGGGGCGCGCTGAACTCGGGAACGATCTTCACAGAACCTGCGGGGGCGCGCGCATCCGATTGGCCAGGTAAGTCGCACAACATAGATGGGGCGGATCATGGCGGCGAGTGGGTGATTAAGCCGATCGCGCGCGAGGTCGGGACGCTGCTGGGGTGGAGGCGGGGTGATGGTGGAATCCGAGATGAGGCCAACGATGACGGACAGCGTGACGGCCGTACAGGCGCGGCGTAGATCAAAGGGCAGGCCAGCGCGCGAACGGCGGCAATGATGGGCCACCGCATGGCACGAGGCCGCCGGGTGGGGGCGATGCAGGATTCCCGGTCGAAGTAGGGCGGCGATGGCCGGCGACAGGCGACGGGCGAGCCGCCACGTGGATGGCGGCTAGCCCTGATGGTCGCCTCGGCGCGCGTGGCCACCGGGTCGGAGGAGAGGCTGGCCGGTTGATAACCCACAAGTGTAGGGGATCGCAACAGCTTTCGAGGGTAAAGTATTCAACCCAAATTTATTGATTCGACACAAGGGGAGTCAAAGAATATTCTTGAGTATTAGCAGTTGAGTTGTCAATTCAACCACACCTGGATAACTTAGTATCTACAACAAAGTATTTAGTAGCAAAAGTGGTATGATAATAAAGGTAATGATAGCAAAAGTAATTTTTTTGGGTTTCGTAGTAGTTGTAACAGTAGCAATGGAAAAGTAAATAAGCGAAGAACAATATGTGAAAAGCTCGTAGGCAATGGATCAGTGATGGATAATTATGCCGGATGCGATTCCTCATGTAATAGCTATAACATAGGGTGACAAAGAACCAGCTCCAGTTCATCAATGTAATGTAGGCATGTATTCCGTAAATAGTCATACGTGCTTATGAAAAAAAACTTGCATGACATCTTTTGTCCTACCCTCCTGTGGCAGCGGGGTCCTAGCGGAAACTAAGGGATATTAAGGCCTCCTTTTAATAGAGAACCGGAACAAAGCATTAGCACATAGTGAATACATGAACTCCTCAAACTACGGTCATCACCGAGAAGTATCTCGATTATTGTCACTTCGGGGTTGTCGGATCATAACACATAATAGGTGACTATAGACTTGCAAGATAGGATCAAGAACACACATATACTCATGAAAACATAATAGGTTCAGATCTGAAATCATGGCACTCGGGCCCTAGTGACAAGCATTAAGCATAACAAAGTCATAGCAATATCAATCTCAGAACATAGTGGATACTAGGGATCAAACCCTACCAAATCTAACTTGATTACATGGTAAATCTCATCCAACCCATCACCGTCCAGCAAGCCTACGATGGAATTACTCACGCACGGCGGTGAGCATCATGAAATTGGTGATGGAGGATGGTTGATGATGACGACAGCGACGAGTCCCCCTCTCCGGAGCCCCGAACGGACTCCAGATCAGCCCTCCCGAGAGAGATTAGGGCTTGGCGGCGGCTCCGTGTCGTAAAACACGATGAAACTTTCTCTCTGATTTTTTTCTCCCCGAACGTGAATATATGGAGTTGGAGTTGAGGTCGGTGGAGGTCCAGGGGGCCCACGAGACGGGAGCGTGCCCAAGGGGAGGGGGCGCGTCCCCCACCCTCGTGGACAGGGTGTGGGCCCCCTGGTCTTGATTCTTTCGCTAGTATTTTTTATATTTTTCAAAAAGTGCCTCCGTGGATTTTCAGGACATTCCAGAACTTTTCTTTTCTACACATAAAACAACATCATGGCAGTTCTGCTGAAAAAGCGGTAGTCCGGGTTAGTTTCATTCAAATCATGCAAGTTAGAGTCCGAAACAAGGGCAAAAGTGTTTGGAAAAGTAGATACGTTGGAGACGTATCAACTCCCCCAAGCTTAAACCTTTGCTTGTCCTCAAGCAATTGAGTTGATAAACTGAAAGTGATAAAGAAAAACTTTTACAAACTCTGTTTGCTCTATTGTTCTAAACATGCAAAGCCATCATTCAGGTTTTAGCAAATATTATGGACTAGCCGTACTCAAAATAACACTTAGGTCTCACAATTACTCATATCAATAGCATAATCAGCTAGCGAGCCATAATAATAAAACTCGGATGACAACACTTTCTCAAAACAATCATAACATGATATAACAAAATGGTATCTCGCTAGCCCTTTCTGACACCGCAAAACATAAATGCAGAGCACCTTTAAAGATCAAGTCATACCCAATATAAACCAATGATAATGAATGCAAATGACAGTGTGCTCTCCAGCCGGTGCTTTTTAACAAGAAGGGTGATGACTCAACATTAAACTAAATAGATAAGCCCTTCGCAGAGGGAATCAGGGATTTGTAGAGGTGCCAGAGCTCAGTTTTAAAATAAATATTGAATAACATTTTGAGCGGCATACTTTCGCTGTCAATGCAACAACTATGAGATGGCTGTATCTTCCATACTACATGCATTATAGGAAGTTCCCAAACAGAATGGTAAAGGTTTATACTCCCCAACCACCAACAAGCAGCAATCCATGGCTTGCTCGAAACAACGAGTGGCTCCAACTAACAAAAGCCCTGGGGGAGTTTTGTTTAATTATTTTGATTTGCTTTGATCTTTTTGGATAATAGGACTGGGCATCCCGGTTACCGACCCTTTCTCGTGAATGAGGAGCGGAGTCCACTCCTCTTGAGAATAACCCACCTAGCATGGAAGATATAGGCAGCCGTAGTTGTAACATGAGCTACTCGAGCATACAAAACAGAATTTCATTTGAAGGTTTGGAGTTTGGCACATACAAATTTACTTGGAACGGCAGGTAAATACCGCATATAAGAAGGTATAGTGAACTCATATGGAACAACTTTGGGGTTTAAGGAGTTGGATGCACAAGCAGTATTCCCGCTTAGTACAGGTGAAGGCTAGCAAAAGACTGGGAAGCGACCAACTGAGAGAGCGACAACAGTTATAAACATGCATTAAAATTAAATCACACCGAATACAAGCATGAGTAGGATATAATCCACCATGAACATAAATATCATGAAGGCTATGTTGATTTGTTTCAACTACATGCATGAACATGTGCCAAGTCGAGTCACTCAATTCATTCAAAGGAGGATACCATCCCATCATACCACATCATAATCATTCTAATAGCATGTTGGCACTCAAGGTAAACCATTATAACTCATAGCTAATCAAGCATGGCACAAGCAACTATAATCTCTAAATGTCATTACAAATATGTTTACCTCATAATAAGCTGAATCAGAAATGGTGAACTCATCATATTTACAAAAACAAGAGAGGTCGAGTTCATACCAGCTTTTCTTATCCCAGTAAGTCCATCATATATCGTCATTATTGCCTTTCACTTGCACGATTGAACGATGTGTATAATAATAATAGTGCACGTGCATTGGACTAAGCTGGAATCTGCAAGCATTCAACTCAAGAGAGAAGACAGGGAGATATGGGTCTAAGTAAAATAAACAATCATGCATATGAGAGCCACTAAGCATTTTCAATATGGTCTTCTCGACCCCCAAAGGAAAGAAAAGAAAATAAAACTATTTACACGGGAAAGGTCCCAACAAGTAAGAAGAAGAACAAGAAATATTTTTGGGTTTTCATTTTAGTTTCTACTACAAGCATGGAAATTAAACTAACTATTTTTTTTGGTTTTTTCTTAAGGTTTATCAAACACACAAGAAGAAAACTAGAAAAAGGAATTTAAACTAGCATGGATAATACAATGAAAGAGTATGAGCACCGACGACTAGTGTGTGTACATGAATGTAAAGTCGGTGAGAAATACGTACTCCCCCAAGCTTAGGCTTTTGGCCTAAGTTGGTCTAATACCAAGGACCGCCTGGCTGATATCCGTAGTTGTAGCTGGGTTTGTACTGAGATGCAGAAGCAACTGCCTCCTCAGCTGCGGCATGTTGGCGAGCTGCCTCCGCTCTCCCCTCGTGTTCAGCTGCTTCCTCCCTGGTGACAACATATCTTCCTTTTGCCTGATAATCAAAAAGGTGGGGAGCAGGAAGAGTAACATGGACGACGTTGCGTCTGTTATAGATTAGTCGATATTGGAGGAATTGTTCATTCCTCCTTAGAAATTGATGATTGACCATAGCTTCATTATCCAAATAAACAGGAGGTATTATCATATCCCCCTCTCGTGGGGCTATACCAAGATAATTAGCCACACGGGTTGCATAAATTCCTCCAAATAAATTTCCCTTTCTACTATTATTCTGCAACCTACGTGCAACTATTGCCCCCAAGTTATAACCTTTATAACCTAACACTGCACTCTTGAGGACACACAGATCAGGGACACACATGTGACATGCTTCATCCTTACCGTTAATGCATCTACCAATAAAGAGAGCAAAATAATGTATAGCAGGAAAATGGATGCTCCCTATGGTAGCTTGTGCTATGTCCCTGGATTCTCCCACAGTAATACTAGCAAGAAAGTCTCTAAATTCAGATTTGGGAGGATCAATAATATTGCCCCACTGCGGAAGCTTGCAAGCAGTTGTAAAATCCTCTAGGCCAATGGTGTAAGATGTATCATAAATATCAAATATGACACTAGGAGAATTACGCATACAGTTATATTTAAACCTCCGCACAAAGGAATCAGTCAATTGATAGTACCGAGGACACTTATCTTGTAAGAAGTCCTCCAGCTCAGCATTACGCACATACGCGTCAAATTCCTCCTTGAAGCCTACTTCGACCATAAATCATGGGATGGCTGATAACCCACAAGTGTAGGGGATCGCAACAGCTCTCGAGGGTAGAGTATTCAACCCAAATTTATTGATTCAACACAAGGGGAGCCAAAGAATATTCTCAAGTATTAGCAACTGAGTTGTCAATTCAGCCACACCTGGATAACTTAATATCTGCAGCAAAGTATTTAGTAGCAAAGTAGTATGATAGTAGTGGTAACGGTAACAAAAGTAATAGAAGCAAAAGTAATGTTTTTGGTATTTTGTAGTGATTGCAACAATAGCAACGGGAAAGTAAATAAGTGAAAACCAGTATATGGAAAGCTAGTAGGCATTGGATCGGTGATGGATAATTATGCCGGATGCGGTTCATCATGTAATAGTCATAACATAGGGTGACACAGAACTAGCTCCAATTCATCAATGTAATGTAGGCATGTATTCCGAATATAGTCATACGTGCTCATGGAAAAGAACTTCCATGACATCTTTTGTCCTACCCTCCCATGGCAGCGGGGTCCTAATGGAAACTAAGGGATATTAAGGCCTCCTTTTAATAGAGAACCGGAACAAAGCATTAGCACATAGTGAATACATGAACTCCTCAAACTATGGTCATCTCCGAGAAGTATCCCGATTATTGTCACTTCGGGGTTGTCGGATCATAACACGTAATAGGTGAATATGGACTTGCAAGATAGGATCAAGAACACACATATATTCATGAAAACATAATAGGTTCAGATCTGAAATTATGGCACTCGGGCCCTAGTGACAAGCATTAAGCATAGCAAAGTCATAGCTACATCAATCTCAGAACATAATGGATACTAGGGATCAAACCCTAACAAAACTAACTCCATTACATGATAGATCTCATCCAACCTATCACCGTCCAGCAAGCCTACGACGGCATCACTCATTCACGGTGGTGAGCATCATGAAATTGGTGATGGAGGATGGTTGATGATGACGACGGCGACGAATCCCCCTCTCCGGAGCCTCGAACGGACTCCAGATGAGCCCTCCCGAGAGGTTTTAGGGCTTGGCGGCGGCCCCATATCGTAAAATGCGATGATTTCTTCTCTCTGATTTTTTTCTCTCCGAAAGCCAATATATAGAGTTGGAGTTGGCGTCGGAAGGTCTCCAGGGGGCCCAAGAGGTAGGGGGCGCGCCCAGGAGGGGGGACGCGCCCCCCACCCTCGTGGACAGGGTGTGGGCCCCCTGGTCTTCATCTTTGGCGAGGATTTTTTATTATTTTTTCTAAGATGTTCCGTGGAGTTTCATGTCATTCCGAGAACTTTTGTTTTCTGCACATAAAACAACATCATGGCAATTCTGCTGAAAACAGCGTCAGTCCGGGTTAGTTCCATTCAAATCATGCAAGTTAGAGTCCAAAACAAGGGCAAAAGTGTTTGGAAAGGTAGATACGACGGAGACGTATCAACTCCCCCAAGCTTAAACCCTTGCTTGTTCTCAAGCAATTCAGTTGACAAACTGAAAGAGAAAAAGAAAAACTTTTACGAACTCTGTTTGCTCTTGTTGTTGTAAATATGTCAAGCCAGCATTCAGGTTTTCAGCAAAGATTATAACTAACCACATTTGCAATAATTCTCAGGTCTCATGTTTACTCATATCAATGGCATAATCAACTAGCGTGTCATAATAATTAATCTCAGATGACAACACTTTCTCAAAACAATCATAATATGATATAACAAGATGGTATCTCGCTAGCCCTTTCTGAGACCGCAAAACATAAATGCAGAGCACCTTTGAAGATCAAGGACTGAGTAGACATTGTAATTCATGGTAAAAGAGATCCAGTCATAGTCATACCCAATATAAGTTAATAGTAATGCATGCAAATGACAGCTGCGCTCTCCAACTAGTGCTTTTTAATAAGAGGGTGATGACTCAACATAAAAGTAAATAGGTAGGCCCTTCGCAGAGGGAAGCAGGGATTTGTAGAGGTGCCATAGCTCGGTTTTGAAATAGAGATAGATAATATTTTGAGCGTCATACTTTCATTGTCAACGTAACAACTAAGGAGATGGCGATATCTTCCATGCCACACACATTATAGGCGGTTCCCAAACTGAATGGTAAAGTTTATACTCCCCCTCCACCAACAAGCATCAATCCACGGCTTGCTCAAAACAACGAGTGCCTCCAACATACATCAGGTCCCAGGGGGAGTTTTATTTGCAATTATTTTGATTTAGTTTGCATAAAGCATGGGACTGGGCATCCCGGTGACCAGCCATTTTCTCGTGAATGAGGAGCCGAGTCCACTCCTCTTGAGAGTAACCCGCCTAACATGGAAAATAAGGACAGCCATAGTTGATACATGAGCTATTCGAGCATACAAAACAGAATGTTTATTTGAAGGTTTAGAGTTTGGCACATACAAATTTACTTGGAACGGCAGGTAGATACCGCATATAGGAAGGTATAGTGGACTCATCTGGAATAACTTTGGGGTTTAAGGGATTGGATGCACAAGCAGTATTCCCGCTTAATACAAGTGAAGGCTAGCAAAAGACTGGGAAGCGACCAACTAGAGAGCGACAACAGTCATGAACATGCACTAAAATTAATAAACATTGGATGCAAGCATGAGTAGGATATAATCCACCATGAAGGCTATGCTGATTTTGTTTCAACTACATGTGTGAACATGTGCCAAGTTAAGTCACTTAAATCATTCAAAGGAGGATACCACCTCATCATAGCACATCACAACCATTTTAATAGCATGTTGGCACGCAAGGTAAACCATTATAACTCATAGCTAATCAAGCATGGCATAAGCAACTATGATCTCTAATTGTCATTGCAAACATGTTTATTCATAATAAGCTAAATCAAGAACGATGAACTCATCATATTTAGAAAAACAAGAGAGGTCGAGTTCATACCAGCTTTTCTTATCTCAATCAATTCATCATATATCATCATAATTGCCTTTCACTTGCACGACCTAACGATGTGGATAATAATAAGAGTGCACATGCATTGGACTAAGATGGAATCTGCGAGCATTCAATAAACAGGAGAAGACAAGGCAATACGGGCTCTTGGTTAAATAAAAAATGATGCATATAAGAGCCACTTCAACAATTTAATCATGGTCTTCTCCTCTCGACCCTCAAAGAAAAGAAAGGAAATAAAACTATTTACACGGGAAAGCTCCCAACAAGCAAAAGGAGAACATGAACTATTTTTGGGTTTTCTTTTTAATTATTACTACTACAGCAGGAAAAGTAAACTAACTAGAAGCTATACTAATTTCTTTGTTGTATTCTTAAAGTTTATCAAACACACAAGAAGAAAGCATTAAAAAGAAAATAAACTAGCATGCATATTACAGTGAAAGAGTATGAGCACCGACTTCTAGCAATGAGTGTGTGTGAACGTAAATGTAATGTCGGTGGGAAATACGTACTCCCCCAAGCTTAGGCTTTTGGCCTAAGTTGGTTCATTACCAGGGATAGCATGGCGGATATCCGTAGGTGTAGCTGGGGTCGTACCGTGATGCAGCGGCTATCGCCTCCTGAGCTGCAGCGTGGCGTCGAGCCGCCTCCGCTCTCCTCTCGTACTCATCTGCCTCCTCTCTAGTAATAACATATCTTCCTTTTGTCTGAGAATCAAAGAAGGCAGGAGCAGGAAGAGTAATACGGACAACATGCCGTTTGTTAAAGATTAGTCGATACTGGAGAGGTGATCCAGTCCTCTCAACAAACTGGTGGGAAACCGTAGAATCAAAATCTAAATAAGTAGGGGGTAACTCCATATCATCCTCACAAATGTCTATCTCGAGAAAATTAGCTAAGCGGGTTGCATAAATTCGTCCAAAGAAATCTCCGTTATATCTATTAAGATGCAACCTACGAGCTACAATGGCTCCCATATGATAAGATTGGTCTCCCAACAAAGCGCTCCTAAGAATGCTGAGATCAGGGACACACATGTGACAAGCTTCATCTTTAGCATTTATGCACCTACCGATGAAGAGAGCAGAATAATGTATAGCAGGAAAGTGAATGCTCCCTATAGTGGCTTGCGTTATATCTCTAGATTCCCCCACAGTTATACTAGCAAGAAAGTCTCTAAATTGAGATTTACGGGGATCAACAGTACTACCCCATTGTGGGAGTTTGCAAGCAAAAGTAAAATCCTCTAAGTCCATGGTATAAGATTTGTCATACAGATCAAACATGACAGAAGGAGAATTACGTGAAGATGAAAATTCAAACCTCCTCACAAATGAACTAGTAAGATCATGATACTGTGGGAATTTGTCTGCCTCGAAGTCCAAAAGACCGGTGTTACGCAAATATGCATTAAATTCTTCTTTGATTCCCGCTCGATCCATAAAATTTTCCGAACACCATTCATAGGGCCTCACGGGAGCGTCCCTTGGGGGCTCCTCATCGGCATCGCGCATTGCAAGCCTAGGGCCTTGCTTCCTTGAAGAACCACCTTGGAACATCTTCCTAAACATATTGTTTTCTCTGAAAAATTTCAGAAATTTTTAGTAACTTCAAACAAAAGTGAACCAACTTCAATAAAATTGATAGCAACTACTCCTAGAAGTGCCTAGAGCCTATATCAAGCATTAGAACTACTTGGAACCATATAAATTTGACATGCAAGCTCAAGAACATGGTCACCTATGCAGCACAAATTTGCAATGAATAAAGCACTAGAACAAAAACTAATTGGACCAATGGAGGAGTCACATACCAAGGAACAATCTCCCCAAGCAGTTTTGTGAGAGGTGCTTTGAGAAAGGAGATTGAAAATCACAGCAACGGGGGCTGGAACTCGTGTTTGAGCTGGTTATTCGTGTTTGTGGGAGGAAGAAGAAGAGGATGGGTGCAGGAATAAGTGGAGGAGGGCCACCATGGGCCCACGAGGCAGGGGGCGCGCCCAGGGGGTAGGGCGCGCCCTCCACCCACGTGGCCAGGTGGCAGCTCCCCCCGCGGTAATTTTTGCACCATAAATCCTCAAATATACCCGAAAAAATCATATTAAATTGGCATGGCATTCTGAGAACTTTTATTTTCTGGATATTTTTATATTGCATAGATAAATCAGGAAACAGACAGGAAAATACTATTTTTACTTTATTTCAACTAAATAACACAAAGTATAAAAAGGGTACAAAAGGTTGTGCTTCTAGTTTCATCCGTCTCATGCTCATCAAAAGGAATCCACTAACAAGGTTGATCAAGTCTTGTTAACAAACTCATTCCGAATAACATGGAACCGTAGAAATTTCGAATAACACTAAGTTACCTCAACGGGGATATGCACATCCCCTATAATAAGAATAGCATATTTCTTCTTAACAGTAGGAAGAGGAAATTCAAAACCTCCAAAAATAATTGATGGAACTTTTCCAATATAATTGATACTATAAACTTGAGGTTGTTTCCTCGGAAAGTGTACCGTATGCTCATTACCATTAACATGGAAAGTGACATTGCCTTTGTTGCAATAAATAACAGCCCCTGCAGTATTCAGAAAAGGTCTTCCAAGAATAATAGACATACTATCGTCCTCGGGAATATCAAGAATAACAAAGTCCGTTAAAATAGTAACGTTTGCAACCACAACAGGCACATCCTCACAAATACCGACCAGTATAGCAGTTGATTTATCAGCCATTTGCAAAGATATTTCAGTAGGTGTCAACTTATTCAAATCAAGTCTATGATATAAAGAGAGTGGCATAACACTAACACCGGCTCCAAGATCACATAAAGCAGTTTTAACATAATTTCTTTCAATGGAGCATGGTATAGTGGGTACTCCTGGATCTCCAAGTTTCTTTGGTACTCCACCCTTAAAAGTATAATTAGCAAGCATGGTGGAAATTTCAGCTTCAGGTATCATTCTCTTATTGATAATGATATCCTTCATATACTTAGCATAAGGGTTTGTTTTGAGCACATTAGTTAATCGCATACGCAAGAAGATAGGTCTAATCATTTCAGCAAAGCGCTCAAAATCCTCATCATCCTTTTTCTTGGATGGCTTGGGAGGAAAAGGCATGGGTTTTTGGACCCATGGTTCTCTTTCTTTACCATGTTTCCTAGCAACAATGTCTCTCTTATCATAACGTTGATTCTTTGATTGTGGGTTATCAAGATCAACAGCAGGTTCAGCTTCTACATCATTATCATTACTAGGTTGAGCATCATCGTGAACATCATCATTAACATTTTCACTAGGTTCATGTTCATTCCCAGATTGTGTTTCAGCATCAGAAATAGATATATCATTTGGATTCTCAGGTGGTTCAGCAATAGGTTCACTAGACGTTTGCAAAGTTCTATCATTTTTCTTTTTCTTCCTTTTAGAAGAACTAGGCACATCAGTATTATTTCTCTGAGAATCTTGCTCAATTCTCTTAGGGTGGCCTTCAGGATGCAAAGGTTCCTGAGTCATTCTACCAGTTCTAGTAGCCACTCTAATAGCATAATCATTTTTCTTACTATTCATTTCAGCGAGCAATTCTTTTTGAGCCTTAAGTACTTGTTCTACTTGAGTGGTAATCATAGAAGCATGTTTGCTAACAAGTTTAAGTTCACATCTAACATCAGCCACATAATCACCCAAGTGTTTAATCATATAAGCATTTTGTTTTAATTGTCTACCAAAATAAGCATTGAAGTCTTCTTGCTTAAACATAAATTTATCAAACTCATCCAAGCACTGACTAGCAATTTTAGTAGGAGGGACTTCAGTTTTATCATATCTATAGAGGGAATTTACCTTTACTACCTGTGTCGGGTCATCGGGATCAGGAGGTTCTTCAATAGGTAATGGATCAAGATCATATGTTTCTTCAACAGGAGGTAAATTAGGACCATGTATTTCTTCAATAGGAGGTAAATTATTAACATCTTCAGCTTTAATACCTTTTTCTTTCATGGATTTCCTTGCCTCTTGCATATCTTCAGGACTGAGAAATAGAACACCTCTCTTCTTTGGAGTTGGTTTAGGAATAGGCTCAGTAATTGGCTCAGGAGCTGGCTCAGGAGGTGACCAATTATTTTCATTTGTCAACATATTATTCAATAGAATTTCAGCTTCATCCGGCGTTCTTTCCCTGAAAAGAGAACCAGCACAACTATCCAGGTAATCTCTGGAAGCATCGGTTAGTCCATTATAAAAGATATCAAGTATTTCATTTTTCTTAAGAGGATGATCAGGCAAAGCATTAAGTAACTTGAGAAGCCTACCCCCAAGCTTGTGGGAGACTCTCTTCTTTAATTTGCAGAAAGTTGTATATTTCCTTTAAAGCAGCTTGTTTCTTATGAGCAAGGAAATATCTAGCAGAGAAGTAATAAATCATATCCTGGGGACTACGCACACAACCAGGATCAAGAGAATTAAACCATATCTTAGCATCACCCATTAATGAGAAAGGGAATATTTTATGGATATAAAAGTAGCGAGATCTCTCATCATTAGTGAACAGGGTGGGTATATCATTTAATTTAGTAAGATGTTCCACAACAGTTTCAGATTCATAACCATGAAAAGGATCAGATTCAACCAAAGTAATTATATCAGGATCAACAGAGAATTCATAATCCTTATCGGGAACACAAATAGGTGAAGTAGCAAAAGCAGGGTCAGGTTTCATTCTGTCTCTAAGAGATCCTTTACTCCATTTAACTAACAGCCTCTTAAGTTCATATCTATCCTGGCAGGCAAAAATAGCTGCAGAGGATTCCATATCAAAAAGATAACCCTCAGGAATAGCAGGCATATCTTCATCATCACTTTCATCAACATAATCAGTTTCAATAGTTTCTCTCTCTCTAGACCTAGAAATTTGTTCATCAAGAAATTCACCAAGGGGCATAGTAGTATCAAGCATAGAAGTAGTTTCATCATAAGTATCATGCATAGCAGAAGTGGCATCATCAATAACATGCGACATATCAGAGCGAATAGCAGAAGCAGGCTTAGGTGTCGCAAGCTTACCCATAACAGAAGGTGAATCAAGTGCGGAGCTAGATGGCAGTTCCTTACCTCCCCTCGTGGTTGAGGGATAAATTTTTGTCTTAGCGTCTTTCAAGTTCTTCATAGTGTCCAGCAAATATAAATCCCAAGTAACTCAAAGAATAGAGCTATGCTCCCCGGCAACGGCGCCAGAAATCGTTCTTGATAACACACAAGTGTAGGGGATCGCAACAGCTTTCGAGGGTAGAGTATTCAACCCAAATTTATTGATTCGACACAAGGGGAGCCAAAGAATATTCTCAAGTATTAGCAACTGAGTTGTCAATTCAGCCACACCTGGATAACTTAATATCTGCAGCAAAGTATTTAGTAGCAAAGTAGTATGATAGTAGTGGTAACGGTAACAAAAGTAATGGAAGCAAAAGTAATATTTTTGGTATTTTGTAGTGATTGTAACAATAGCAACGGGAAAGTAAATAAGTGAAAACCAGTATATGGAAAGCTCGTAGGCATTGGATCGGTGATGGATAATTATGCCGGATGCGGTTCATCATGTAATAGTCATAACATAGGGTGACACAGAACTAGCTCCAATTCATCAATGTAATGTAGGCATGTATTCCGAATATAGTCATACTTTCTTATGGAAAAGAACTTGCATGACATCTTTTGTCCTACCCTCCCGTGGCAGCGGGGTCCTAATGGAAAATAAGGGATATTAAGGCCTCCTTTTAATAGAGAACAGGAACAAAGCATTAGCACATAGTGAATACATGAACTCCTCAAACTATGGTCATCACCGAGAAGTATCCCGATTATTGTCACTTCGGGGTTGTCGGATCATAACACATAATAGGTGACTATAGACTTGCAAGATAGGATCAAGAACACACATATATTCATGAAAACATAATAGGTTCAGATCTGGAATCATGGCACTCGGGCCATAGTGACAAGCATTAAGCATAGCAAAGTCATAGCAACATCAATCTCAGAACATAATGGATACTAGGGATCAAACCCTAACAAAACTAACTCGATTACATGATAGATCTCTTCCAACCCATCACCGTCCAGCAAGCCTACAATGGAATTACTCACGCACGGCGGTGAGCATCATGAAATTGTTGATGGAGGATGGTTGATGATGACGACGATGACGAATCCCCCTCTCCGGAGCCCCGAACGGACTTCAGATCAGCCCTCCCGAGAGGTTTTAGGGCTTGGCGGCGGCTCCGTATCGTAAAACACGATGATTTCTTCTATCTGATTTTTTCTCTCTGAAAGCCAATATATAGAGTTGGAGTTGTCGTCGGAAGGTCTCCAGGGGGCCCACGAGGTAGGGGGGCGCACCCAGGAGGGGGGCGCCCCCCCCCACCTCGTGGATAGGGTGTGGGCCCCCTGGTCTTCATCTTTGGCGAGGATTTTTAATTATTTTTTCTAAGATGTTCCGTGGAGTTTCAGGTCATTCCGAGAACTTTTGTTTTCTTTACATAAAACAACTAATGGCAATTCTGCTGAAAACAGCGTTAGTCCGGGTTGGTTCCATTCAAATCATGCAAGTTAGAGTCCAAAACAAGGGCAAAAGTGTTTGGAAAAGTAGATACGACGGAGACGTATCAATCGACACTCACAAGCTCGTACATCCGCGTCCCTCGGTAATTCAACATCTTGCTCACGTATAGCAATTCTGGGTCCTTTCTTTACTGAGAAACCACCTTGGTACATTCTCCTAGACATAATTCTTTTTCTGAAAAATTTCTGGAATTTTAGTAACTTCAAAATAAAAGTGAACAAAACTAAACAAGATTGATAGCAACTACTCCTACAAAGTGCCTAGAGCCTATATCATGCATTAGAATTACTTGGGACCTCATAAATTTAACATGCAAGCTCAAGAACATGGTCACCTATGCAGCAAAATTTTTCAATGAATAAAGCACTAGAACCAAAACTAATTGGACCAATGGAGGAGTCACATACCAAGCAACAATCTCCCAAAGCAGTTTTGTAAATGGAGCTTTGAGCAAGGAGATCTAAAATTGCAGCAAAATGAGCTAGAACTCGTGCTTGAGCTGGATGGGGATTTTTTGGGTAGAAGATGAAGTGTGTGGGTGCTGGCATAAGTGGAGGGGGGCCACCAGGGGCCCACGAGACATGGGGGCGCGCGCATGGGGGTGGGCGCGCCCTCCACTCTCGTGGCCTGGTGCTTGCCCCTCCTGCAGTGTTTTCAGTGCCTAAAATCCTCAAATATTCCATAAAACATCATACTAAATTTGCAGGGCATTTGGAGCACTTCCATTTTCGGGATATTTTTTAATGCACGGATAATTCAGAAAACAGATAGATAATACTATTTTTGCTTTATTAATTCTAAATAACATAAAGTAAAAAGTGGGTACAGAAGGTTGTGCCTTCTAGTTTCATCCATTTCGTGATCATCAAAATGAATCCACTAACAAGGTTGATCAACTCTTGTTAACAAACTCATTCCGAATAACACGGAACCGGAGAAATTTCGAATAACACTAAGTTACCTCAACGGGGTTATGAAAATCCCCAACTATAAGAGTATCATATTTTTTCTTGACAGTAGGAAGAGGAAATTCAAAACCTCCAATAATAATAGTTAGAAATTTTCCAATAGAATTGATGCTATGAACTTGAGATTGTTTCCTCGGAAAGTGTACCGTATGCTCATTACCATTAACATGAAAAGTGACACTGCCTTTGTTGCAATCAATAACCGCCCTGCGGTATTTAGAAAAGGTCTACCAAGGATAATCGACATACTATCGTCCTCGGGAATATCAAGAATAACAAAGTCCGTTAAGATAGTGACATTTGCAACCACAACAGGCACATCCTCACAAATACCGACAGGTATAGCAGTTGATTTATCGGCCATTTGCAAAGATATTTCAGTAGGTGTCAACTTATTTAATTCAAGTCTACGATATAAAGAGAGAGGCATAACACTAACACCGGCTCCAAGATCACATAAAGCAGTTCTAACATAATTTCTTTTAATGGAGCATGGTATAGTTGGTACACCCGGATCTCCAAGTTTCTTTGGTATTCCACCCTTAAAAGTGTAATTAGCAAGCATGGTGGAAATTTCAGCTTTAGGTATCTTTCTTTTATTTGTAATGATATCCTTCATATACTTAGCATAAGGATTTACTTTAAGCATATCAGTTGAGCGCATATGTAAGTAGATAGGTCTAGTCATTTCAGCAAAGCGCTCAAAATCCTCATCATCCTTTGTCTTGGATGGTTTAGGAGGAAATGGCATGGGTTTCTGAACCCATGGTTCTATTTCTCTACCGTGCTTCCTAGCAACAAAATCTCTCTTATCATAACGTTGATTCTTTGATTGTGGGTTATCAAGATCAATAGTAGGTTCAATCTCTACTTCGTTGTTTTTACTAGGTTGAGCATCAACATGAACATTATCATTAACATTATCACTAGGTTCATGTTCATCACCTGATTGTGTTTCAGCATCAGAAATAGAAATATCATTGGGATTCTCAGGTGTGTCTATAGTAGGTTCACTAGAAGCATGCAAAGTCCTATCGTTTTTCTTTTTCTTCTTTTTGGAAGAACTAGGTGCCTCTAAATTATTTCTCCGAGAATCTTGCTCGATTCTCTTAGGGTGGCCTTCAGGATACAAAGGTTCCTGAGTCATTCTACCAGTTCTAGTAGCCACTCTAATAGCAAAGTCATTTTTATTATTTAATTCATCAAGCAAATCATTTTGAGCTTTGAGTACTTGGTCAACTTGAGTAGCAACCATAGAAGTATATTTGCTAATGAG
This sequence comes from Triticum dicoccoides, assembly GCF_002162155.2. Lineage (NCBI taxonomy): Eukaryota > Viridiplantae > Streptophyta > Magnoliopsida > Poales > Poaceae > Triticum > Triticum dicoccoides. The sequence goes on along the minus strand of NC_041386.1, from coordinate 744,774,660 downwards.
TTTGAGTTCACCTTTAACTCTAGCCATATTATCGCTCACACGTCCTATCTCGAAAGCATTATTCTTTAACTCTCTACCAACATAAGCATTAAAACTTTCTTGTCTAGCCATAAAGTCATCAAATTCATCTAAGCATGGGCTATGAAATTTAGTAGAGGGGATTTCAACTTTATCACATATATAGAGAGAATTTACCTTTACTACCTGTGTCGGGTTATCAAGACAATGTGGTTCTTCAACAGGCGGTATATTAAGACCATGTATTTCTTCAATAGGTGGTAAATTCTTAACATCTTCAGCTTTAATACCTTTTTCTTTCATTGATTTCTTTGCCTCTTGCATATCTTCAAGACTGAGGAATAAAACACATCTCTTCTTTGTAGTGGGTTTAAGAATAGGCTCAGGAGTTGGCTCAATTGATTCAGGAATTGCCTCGGGAATTGGCTCAGGAAGAGTCCAATTATTTTCATTAGTTAACATATTATTCAATAGTAATTCAGCTTCGTCGACTGTTCTTTCCCTGAAAACACAACCAGCACAACTATCCAAGTAATCCTTGGAAGCATCGGTTAGTCCATTATAAAATATATCAAGTATTTCATTTTTCTTAAGAGGATGATCAGGCAAAGCATTAAGTAATCAGAGAAGCCTCCCCCAAGCTTGTGGGAGACTCTCTTCTTTGATTTGCACAAAATTATATATTTCCCGCAAGGCAGCTTGTTTCTTATGAGCAGGGAAATATTTAGCAGAGAAGTAATAAATCATATCCTGGGGACTACGCACACAACCAGGAGCAAGAGAATTATACCAAGTCTTAGCATCACCCTTTAATGAGAACGGAAATACCTTAAGGATATAAAAATAGCGAGACTTCTCATCATTAGTAAACAGGGTAGCTATATCATTCAACTTGGTAAGATGTGCCACAACAGTTTCAGATTCAAGGCCATAAAAAGGATGAGATTCAACCAAAGTAATAATTTCAGGATCAACAGAGAATTCATAATCCTTATCAGTAACACAGATAGGTGAAGTAGCAAAAGCAGGGTCAGGTTTCATTCTAGCATTAAGAGACTGCTGCTTCCATTTAGCTAATAATTTCTTAAGATCATATCTATCATTGCAAGCAAAGATAGCTCTAGCAACTTCTTCATTCATAACATAACCCTCAGGAACAACAGGCAATTCATAATCATTGGGGGAATTTTCATCATCACTATCATCTATAATAGCATCTTCAATAATTTCATTCCCTCTAACTCTAGCAAGTTGTTCATCAAGAAATTCACCTAATGGCAAAGTAGTATCACGCACAGAAGTAGTTTCATCATAAGTATCATGCAAAGCAGAAGTGGCATCATCAATAACATGCGACATATCAGAATTCATAGCAGTAGCAGGTTTATGTGTCACAAGCTTACTCAAAACAGAAGGAGAATCTAGTGCAGAGCTAGATGGCAGTTCCTTACCTCCCCTCGTAGTTGAGGGATAGATCGTGGTTTTCGCGTCTTTCAAGTTCTTCATAGTGATCAACAGATATAAATCCCAACTGACTCAGAGAATAGAGCTATGCTCCCCGGCAACGGCGCCAGAAATTAGTCTTGATAACCCACAAGTGTAGGGGATCGCAATGGCTTTCGAGGGTAAAGTATTCAACCCAAATTTATTGATTCGACACAAGGGGAGCCAAAGAATATTCTTGAGTATTAGCAGTTGAGTTGTCAATTCAACCACACCTGGATAACTTCGTATCTGCAGCAAAGTATTTAGTAGCAAAAGTGGTATGATAATAAAGGTAACGATAGCAAAAGTAATGTTTTTGGGTTTTGTAGTAGTTGTAACAGTAGCAATGGAAAAGTAAATAAGCGAAGAACAATATGTGAAAAGCTCGTAGGCAATGGATCAGTGATGGATAATTATGCCGGATGCGATTCATCATGTAATAACTATAACATAGGGTGACACAGAACTAGCTCCAGTTCATCAATGTAATGTAGGCATGTATTCCGTAAATAGTCATACGTGCCTATGGAAAAGAACTTGCATGACATCTTTTGTCCTACCCTCCCGTGGCAGCGGGGTTCTGGCGGAAACTAAGGTATATTAAGGCCTCCCTTTAATAGAGAACTGGAACAAAGCATTAGCACATAGTGAATACATGAACTCCTGAAACTACGGTCATCACCGAGAAGTATCCCGATTATTGTCACTTCGGGGTTGTCGGATCATAACACATAATAGGTGACTATAGACTTGCAAGATAGGATCAAGAACACACATATATTCATGAAAACATAATAGGTTCAGATCTAAAATCATGGCACTCGGGCCCTAGTGACAAGCATTAAGCATAGCAAAGTCATAGCAACATCAATCTTAGAACATAGTGGATACTAGGGATCAAACCCTAACAAATCTAACTTGATTACATGGTAAATCTCATCCAACCCATCACCGTCCAGCAAGCCTACTATGGAATTACTCATGCACGGCGGTGAGCATCATGAAATTGGTGATGGAGGATGATTGATGATGACGACGACGACGAATCCCCCTCTCCGGAGCCCCGAACGGATTCCAGATCAGCCCTCCCGAGAGAGATTGGGGCTTGGCGACGGCTCCGTGTCGTAAAACACGATGAAACTTTCTCTCTGATTATTTTCTCCCCGAACGTGAATATATGGAGTTGGAGTTGAGGTCGGTGGAGGTCCAGGGGGCCCACGACACAGGGGGCGTGCCCAGGGGGAGGGGGCGCGCCCCCACCCTCGTGGACAGGGTGGGGGCCCCTGGTCTTGATTCTTTCCCCAGTATTTTTTATATTTTCCGAAAAGTGCCTCCGTGGATTTTCAGGACATTCCGAGAACTTTTCTTTTCTACACATAAAACAACATCATGGCAGTTCTGCTGAAAACAACGTCAGTCAGGGTTAGTTTCATTCAAATCATGCAAGTTAGAGTCCAAAACAAGGGCAAAAGTGTTTGGAAAAGTAGATACGTTGGAGACGTATCACCGGTCGTGCCAGTGTTGGAGTGGAGACGCACGGTAGTTGACAGGCCTACTGAGCGCCGCAGCAAGGCCAGCAAGCCCCTGGCTGCGAGACATCCTTGGCGCTCGCCCCTCATGCCGTTGCGGATACAATGATGGGGTTTCACGCGCCACCGACACAGGCTCGGGTTATGCTGCGGCGTCGTCGCCATTTTATTTCTCGCACCTCCTCCCGGTGAAGCTTACGTCTGACAACTACTTGTCGTGGTGGGCTCAGGTGCTACCTCTTCTCCGGAGTCGCTACTTGGAGGGATATGTTGATGGCTCTCATTCGGCTCATCATGTGTGGGTGGCTCAGGGCCAGGCGATCCTCTCTGCCATCCAGTCGTCGCTCACCCCGAGCGTGTCGTCGCTAGTCATCTTCGCTGCGACGTCCCGGGAGGCTTGGTCCGCGCTTCACAACAGTTTTGCCTCTCAATCTCAAGCGCGTGCTCACTCTATACGCACTGAGTTGGGGGAGACGAAGCTTGACGGGATAACCATCACGGAGTACTTCAACAAGATGTCCGGCCTCGCTGACACTTTGGCCTCGATCGGATCAGCCGCTTGGAGATGAGGACTTCACCACCCATGTGCTCAATGGCCTCGATGATGACTATGATAATCTCATTGAGAATGTCCATGGTCGCGAGGCACCTCTTCTGCCATGAGAACTTTATGCGCGCCTTCTTGGTAGCGAACAGCGCATCAAAGCAAGTCGTGCGTCCCCGAGTTTTGCCTCCGCTAATGCCGCGACCCGCGGCAAACCACAGAAGTCGTCGCTGCCTCCCAAGCCGGTGGCTTCATCTCAGCAGACTTCGCGAAGCACTACGCCATCCATCAATGGCGGGTCTCGGCCAGTGGCTTGCTGCCCTTGCTGCGGTGCTCAGCAGGCCTGCCAACTGTGTGGCATTGAGCGTCACATAGCCTCCCGCTGTCATCGTCGCTACAAGCAAGACTTCCTTGGCCTAGGCAACAACGGCAAAGGGAATGAAAAGCAGGTGGCTGCTGCAGTGACAAGTCATGAGCACGGACGCACTCCATCCTACTCTATTGATCCTACATGGTACATGGACACGGGAGCTACGAACCACCTCACCAGCGAGATGGGCAAGCTCTCCACTCAGGAGCCATATCGCGGTCATGATCAGGTGCGCACCGCCAATGGAGCAGGTATGCACATCTCCCATGTTGGTCAGGCCTCACTTCTTGCACACAACTTTTGCAAATTGCATCTTTCTAATGTGCTTCGAGTTCCCACTGTGTTCCTCAACTTACTCGTGATAATAATGTCCTTGCTGAGTTTCACCCTTTTCGTTTCTTTATCAAGGATCGGGACACGAGGGCCATTCTGCTTAGTGGCCGTCTACGCCATGGTTTATATGCACTTGATGCGCCACCCACATCTCCTATGCAGTCTTCTCCTCAGATGTTCAGCGGTGTTCGTGTGTCACCTACATATTAGCATGTGTGCCTTGGTCACCCTGCTGCTCCGATAGTTCGTCATGTGCTACATCGTCATGAACTACCAGTTGTGTCCAATAAAACTGCTGAAATAATTTGTGATGCCTGTCAGCGGGGCAAGAGTCACCAACTTCCGTTTTCAGAGTCTAGTCGTGTTGTGAAACATCCTCTTGAGCTTGTGTTTTCTGATGCATAGGGTCATGCCCAAACGTCCATTAGTGGCCATAATTATTATGTCAGTTTCAAAAATGTTTATAGCCGGTTTACTTGGCTTTATCTTCTTAAGCGAAAATCTGATGTGTTCGATGTCTTTATTCAGTTTCAAGCACATGTTGAGCATCTCCTTAAGCAGAAAATTATCCCTGTTCAATCCGACTTGGGGGGGAGGGGGTGAATATCACAACCTCAACACATTTTTTAACAAGCTTGGGATTTCACACCGTGTGTCTTGTCCTCATAAACATCAGCAGAATGGAACCGCTGAACGTAAGCATCGTCATCTTGTAGAAACTGGCCTTACTTTGCTAGCTCATGCCTCCGTGCCGTTTCGGTTTTGGAGTGATGCTTTCTACACCGCGTATTTTTAATAAACATGCTACCCTCACGACTTATGAATATGAAAAGTCCTCTTGAACTCTTTCTCAATGAAATCCCAGATTACACTTTTCTAAAAGTGTTTGGGTGTGCATGTTGGCCCCATTTGCGTCCATACAACAAACATAAGTTAGAGTTTCGGTCTAAAAAGTTTGTCTTTCTTGGGTATAGTTCCCTTCACAACAGGTACAAATGCCTACACGTTCCCACCAATCGCTTCTACATCTCTCGTGACATTGTTTTTGATGAGAATGTGTTCCCTTTTCATGCACTTCTGACCAACTCTGAAACTCCTATTGTTGGGGAACGTAGTAATTTCAAAAAGTTTCCTACGCACACGCAAGATCATGGTGATGCATAGCAACGAGAAGGGAGAGTATTGTCCATGTAGCCTCGTAGACCGAAAGGGAAGTGTTAGCACAACGAGGTTGATGTAGTCGTACGTCTTCACGGCCCGACCGATCAAGCACCGAAACTATGGCACCTCCGAGTTCCTGCTCACGTTCAGCTCGATGACGTTCCCCGGACTCCGATCCAGCAAAGTGTCGGGGAAGAGTTCCATCAGCACGACGGCGTGGTGACGATCTTGATGTTCTACAATCGCATGGCTTCACCTAAGCACCGCTACAATATTATCGAGGAGAACTATGGTGGAGGGGGGCACCGCACACGGCTAAGAGATCTCAAGGATCAATTGTTGTGTCTATGGGGTGCCCCCCTCCTCCGTATATAAAGGAGTGGAGGAGGGGGCCGGCCAAGGGGGGTGGCGCGCCCAAGGGGGGGAGTCCAACTCCCACCGGGAGTAGGACTCCCCCTTTTCCTATTAAGAGTAGGAGAGCGAAGGAAGAGGAAGGAGGGAGGAAGGAAAGGGGGGGCGGCCCCCCTCCCAATTCGGATTGGGCTTGGGGGGGCGCGCCCCCTCCCTTGCTCCTTTCCCCTCCTTTCCACTAAGGCCCATATACCTCCCGGGGGGTTCCGATAACCTCCCGGTGATCCGGTATTGTCCCAATCTCACCCGGAACCTTTCCGGTGTCCAAATATAGTCGTTCAATATATCGATCTTTATGTCTCGACCATTTCGAGACTCCTCGTCAAGTCCGTGATCACATCCGGGACTCCGAACAACCTTTGGTACATCAAAACTCATAAACTCATAATAAAACTGTCAACGAAACCTTAAGCGTGTGGACCCTACGGGTTCGAGAACTATGTAGACATGACCGAGACACATTTCCGGTCAATAACCAATAGCGAAACCTGGATGCTCATATTGGCTCCCACATATTCTATGAAGATCTTTATCGATCAGACCGCATAACAACATACGTTGTTCCCTTTGTCATCGGTATGTTACTTGCCCGAGATTCGATCGTCGGTATCTCAATACCTAGTTCAACCTCGTTACCAACAAGTCTCTTTAATCGTTACGTAATGCATCATCTGGTAACTAACTCATTAGCTACATTGCTTGCAAGGCTTATAGTGATGTGCATTACCGAGAGGGCCCAGAGATACCTCTCCGACAATCGGAGTGACAAATCCTAATCTCGAAATACGTCAACTCAACAAGTACCTTCGGAGACACCTGTAGAGCACCTTTATAATCACCCATTTATGTTGTGACGTTTGGTAGCACACAAAGTGTTCCTCTGGTAAGCAGGAGTTACATAATCTCATAGTCATAGGAACATGTATAAGTCATGAAGAAAGCAATAGCAACATACTAAATGATCAACTTCTAAGCTAATGGAATGGCTCAAGTCAATCACATCATTCTCCTAATGATGTGATCCGGTTAATCAAATGACAACTCATATCTATGGTTAGGAAACTTAACCATCTTTGATTTACGAGCTAGTCAAGTAGAGGCATACTAGTGACACTATGTTTTGTCTATGTATTCACACATGTATTATGTTTCCAGTTAATACAATTCTAGCATGAATAATAAACATTTATCATGATATAAGGAAATAAATAATAACTTTATTATTGCCTCTAGGGCATATTTCCTTCAGTCTCCCACTTGCACTAGAGTCAATAATCTAGTTCACATCACCATGTGATTTAATACCAATAGTTCACATCACCATGTGATTAACACCCATAGTTCACATCGTCATGTGACCAACACCCAAAGGGTTTACTAGAGTCAATAATCTATTTCACATCGCTATGTGATTAACACCCAAAGAGTACTAAGGTGTGATCATGTTTTGCTTGTGAGAGAACTTTAGTCAACGGGTCTGCCACATTCAGATCCAGATGTATTTTGCAAATTCCTATGTCAACAATGCTCTGTACGGAGCTACTCTAGCTAATTGCTCCCACTTTCAATATGTATCCAGATTGAGACTTAGAGTCATCTGGATCAGTGTCAAAACTTACATCGACATAACCCTTTACGACGAACCTCTTATCACCTCCATAATCAAGAAACATATCCTTATTCCACTAAGGATAATTTTGACCAATGTCCAGTGATCTACTCCTAGATCACTATTGTACTCCCTTGCCAAACCAGGGCAGAGTATACAATAGGTCTGGTCCATAGCATGGCATACTTTTATAGAACCGATGACTGAGGCATAGGGAATGACTTTCATTCTCTTTCTATTTTCTGTCGTGGTCGGAATTTGAGTCTTACTCAATTTCACACCTTTGCAACACAGGAAAGAACTCTTTCTTTGACTATTCCATTTTGAACTACTTCAAAATCTTGTCAAGGTATGTACTCATTGAAAATCTTATCAAGCGTCTTGATCTATCTCAATAGATCTTGATGCTCAATATGTAAGTAGCTTTACTGAGGTCTTTCTTTTAAAGAACTCCTTTCAAACACTTCTTTATGCTTTCCAGCAAAAATTCTACATCATTTCTGATCAACAATATGTCACACACATATACTTATCATAAAGGCTATAGTGCTCCCACTCACTTTATTGTAAATACAGGCTTCACTGCAAGTCCGTATAAAACTATATGCTTTGATCAACTTATCAAAGCGTATATTCCAACTCCGAGATGCCTGCACCAGTCCATAGATGGATCGCTGGAGCTTGCACATTTTGTTAGCACCTTTAGGATTGACAAAACCTTCTAGTTGCATCATATACAACTCTTCTTTAAGAAAACCATTAAGGAATGCAGTTTTGACATCCATTTGCCAGATTTCATAAAATGTGGCAATTGCTAACATGATTCGGACAGACTTAAGCATCGCTATAGTTGGGAAAATCTCATTGTAGTCAACAACTTGAACTTATCGAAAACCTTTTTGCGACAAATCGGGCTTTGTAGATAGTAACAATACTATCAACGTCCGTCTTCCTCTTGAAGATCCATTTATTTTCTTTAGCTTTGCCGATCATCGGGCAAGTCCACCAAAGTCCACACTTTGTTCTCATACATGGATCCTTTCTCAGATTTCATGGCCTTCAAGCCATTTCGTGGAATCTGGGCTCATCATCGCTTCCTCATAGTTCCTAAGTTCATCATGGTCTAGTAACATGACTTCCAGAACAGGATTACCGTACCACTCTGGTGCGGACCGTACTCTCGAAGACCTACGAGGTTCTGTAGTAACTTGATCTGAAGTTTCATGATCATCATCATTAGCTTCCTCACTAATTGGTGTAGGAATCATTGGAATTGATTTCAGTGATGAACTATTTTCCAATTCAGGAGAAGGTACTATTACCTTATCAAGTTCTACTTTTCTCCCACTCACTTCTTTCGAGAGAAAACTCCTTCTCTAGAAAGGATCCATCTTAGCAACAAATATCTTGCTTTCGGATCTGTGATAGAAGGTGTACCCAATAGTTTCTTTTAGGTATTCTATGAAGACGCACTTCTCGGATTTGGGTTCGAGCTTATCAGGTTGAAACTTTTTCACATAAGCATCGCAGTCCCAAACTTTAAGAAACGACAACTTTGGTTTCTTGCCAAACCACAGTTCATAAGGCGTCGTCTCAAATGGATTTTGATGGTGCCCTATTTTAAAGTGAATGCAACTGTCTCTAATGCATAACCCCAAAATGATAGTGGTAAGTCGGTAAGATACACCATAGATCGCACCATATCCAATAAAGTGCGGTTATGACGTTCGGACACACCATTACGCTGTGGTGTTCCATGTGGCGTGAGCTGTGAAACTATTCCACATTGTTTTATATGAAGGCCAAACTCGTAACTCAAATATTCTCCTCCACGATCAGATTGTAGAAACTTTATTTTCTTGTTACGATGATTCTCCACTTCACCCTAAAATTCTTTGAACTTTTTCAAAGGTTTCAGACTTGTGTTTCATTAAGTAGATATACCCATATCTGCTCAAATCATCTGTGAAGGTCAGAAAATAACGATACTTGCCACGAGCATCAACACTCATTGGATCGCATACATCGGTATGTATTATTTCCAATAAGTCAGTTGCTCGTTTCATTGTTCCGGAGAACGGAGTTTTAGTCATCTTGCCCATAAGGCACAGTTCGCAAGCATCAAATGATTCATAATCAAGTGATTCCAAAAGTCCATTTATAGAGTTTCTTCATGCGCTTTACACCGATATGACCCAAACGGCAATGCCACAAATATGTTGCACTATCATTATCAACTTTGCATCTTTTGGCATCAATATTATGAATATGTGTATCACTACGATCGAGATCCAACAAACTATTTTCATTGGGTGTATGACCATTGAAGGTTTTATTCATGTAAACAGAACAACAATTATTCTCTGACCTTAAATGAATAATCGTTTTGCAATAAACATGATCAAATCATATTCATGCTCAACGCAAACGCCAAATAACATTTATTTAGGTTTAACACTAATCCCGAAAGTATAGGGAGTGTGCGATGATGATCATATCAATCTTGGAATCACTTCCAACACACATCGTCACTACACCCTCAACTAGTCTCTGTTTATTCTGTAACTCCTGTTTTGAGTTACTAATTTTTAGCAACCAAACAAGTATCAAATACTCAGGGGCTACTATAAACACTAGTAAGGTACACATCAATAACATGTATATCAAATATACCCTTGTTCACTTTGCCATCCTTCTTATCCACCAAATATTCAGGGCATTTCCGCTTCCAGTGACCATTTCCTTTGCAGTGTAAGCACTTAGTTTCAGGCTTTGGTCCAGCTTTGGGCTTCTTCGCGGGAGTGACAACTTGCTTGTCATTCTACTTGAAGTTCCCTTTCTTTCCCTTTGCCCTTTTCTCGAAACTAGTGGTCTTGTCAATCATCAACACTTGATGCTCTTTCTTGATTTCTACTTTCTTCCATTTCAATATCACGAAGAGCTCGGGAATCGTTTTCGTCATCCCTTGCATACTATAGTTCATCACGAAGTTCCAGTAACTTGGTGATGGTGACTAGAGAACTCTGTCAATCACTGTCTTATCTAGAAGATTAACTCCCACTTGATTCAAGCGATTGTAGTACCCAGACAATCTGAGCACATGCTCACTAGTTGAGCAATTCTCCTCCATCTTTTAGCTATAGAACTTGTTGGAGACTTCATATCTCTCAACTCGGGTATTTGCTTGAAATATTAACTTCAACTCCTGGAACATCTCATATGGTCCACGACGTGCAAAAACGTCTTTGAAGTCCCGATTCTAAGCCGTTAAGCATGGTGCACTAAACTATCAAGTAGTCATCATATTGAGCTAGCCAAACGTTCATAATGTATGCATCTATTCCTGCAATAGGTCTGTCACCTAGCGGTGCATCAAGGATATAATTCTTCTGTGTAGCAATGAGGATAATCCTCAGATCACGGATCCAATCCGCATCATTGCTACTAACATCTTTCAACATAGTTTTCTCTAGGAACATATCAAAATTAACATATGAAAACAACAACGCGAGCTATTGATCTACAACATAATTTGCAAAATACTACCAGGACTAAGTTCATGATAAATTTAAGTTCAATTAATCGTATTACTTAAGAACTCCCACTTAGATAGACATCCCTCTAGTCATCTAAGTGATCACGTGATCCAAATCAACTAAACCATAACCGATCATCACGTGAGATGGAGCAGTTTTCAATGGTGAACATCACTATGTTGATCATATCTACTATATGATTCACGCTCGACCTTTCGGTCTCCAGTGTTCCGAGGCCATATCTGCATATGCTAGGCTCATCAAGTTTAACCCGAGTATTCCACGTGTGCAAAACTGACTTGCACCCGTTGTAGATGGACGTAGAGCTTATCACACCCGATCATCACGTGGTGTCTGGGCACGACGAACTTTGGCAACGGTGCATACTCAGGGAGAACACTTTTATCTTGAACTTTAGTGAGAGATCATCTTATAATGCTACCATCAATCAAAACAAAATAAGATGTATGAAAGATAAACATCATATGCAATCAAAAAAATGTGACATGATATGGCCATCATCATCTTGTGCCTTTGATCTCCATCTCCAAAGCATCGTCATGATCTCCATCGTCACCGGCATGACAACATGATCTCCATCATCTTGATCTATATCAATGTGTCGTCACATGGTTGTCTCGCCAACTATTGCTCTTGCAAATATTGCTATCACATAGTGATAAAGTAAAGCAATTATTTGGCGCTTACATCTTATGCAATAAAGAGACAACCATAAGGCTTCTGCCAGTTGCCGATAACTTCAACAAAACATGATCATCTCATACAACAACTTATATCTCATCACGTCTTGACCATATCACATCACAACATGCCCTGCAAAAACAAGTTAGGCATCCTCTACTTTGTTGTTGCAAGTTTTATGTGGCTGCTACGGGCTGAGCAAGAACCGTTCTTACCTATTCATCAAAACCACAACGATAGTTCGTCAAGTTAGTGTTGTCTTAACCTTCTCAAGGACCGGGCGTAGCCACACTCGGTTCAACTAAAGTTGGAGAAACTGACAGCCGCCAGCCACCTGTGTGCAAAGCACGTCGGTAGAACCAGTCTCGCGTAAGCGTACACGTAATGTCGGTCCGAGCCGCTTCATCCAACAATACCGCCGAACCAAAGTATGACATGCTGGTAAGCAGTATGACTTGTATCTCCCACAACTCAGTTGTGTTCTACTCGTGCATATAGCATCAACGCATAAAACCTAGGCTCGGATGCCACTGTTGGGGAACGTAGTAATTTCAAAAATTTCCTACGCACACGCAAGATCATGGTGATGCATAGCAACGAGAAGGGAGAGTATTGTCCACGTACCCTCATAGACCGAAAGAGGAAGCGTTAGCACAACGCAGTTGATGTAGTCGTACGTCTTCACGGCCCGACCGATCAAGCACCAAAACTACGGCACCTCCGAGTTCTTGCTCATGTTCAGCTCGATGACGTTACCCGGACTCCGATCCAGCAAAGTGTCGGGGAAGAGTTCCGTCAGCACGACGGCGTGGTGACGATCTTGATGTTCTATCGTCGCAGGGCTTCGCCTAAGCACCGCTACAATATTATCGAGGAAAACTATGGTGGAGGGGGGCACCGCACACGGCTAAGAATCTCAAGGATCAATTGTTGTGTCTATGGGGTGCCCCCTCCTCCGTATATAAAGGAGTGGAGGAGGGGGCCGCCCAAGGGGGGTGGCGCGCCCAAGGGGGGGAGTCCAACTCCCACCGGGAGTAGGACTCCCCCTTTTCCTATTAGGAGTAGGAGAGGGAAGGAAGAGGAAGGAGGGAGGAAGGAAAGGGGGGGGTCGGCCCCCTTCCCAATTCGGATTGGGCTTGGGGGGGGCCCTCCCTTGCTCCTTCCCCTCCTTTCCACTAAGGCCCAATAAGGCCCATATACCTCCCGGGGGGTTCCGATAACCTACCGGTGATCCGATATTGTCCCAATCTCACCCGGAACCTTGCCGGTGTCCAAATATAGTCGTCCAATATATCGATCTTTATGTCTTGACCAATTCGAGACTCCTCATCAAGTCCGTGATCACATACGGGACTCCGAACAACCTTAGGTACATCAAAAGTTATAAACTCATAATAAAATTGTCAACAAAACCTTAAGCGTGCGGACCCTACGGGTTCGAGAACTATGTAGACATTACTGAGACACAATTCCGGTCAATAACCAATAGCGGAACCTGGATGCTCATATTGGCTCCCACATTTTCTATGAAGATCTTTATCGGTCAGACCGCATAACAACATACGTGGTTCCCTTTGTCATCGGTATGTTACTTGCCCGATATTCGATCCTCGGTATCTCAATACCTAGTTCAATCTCGTTACCAACAAGTCTCTTTACTCGTTACGTAATGCATCATCTCGTAACTAACTCATTAGCTACATTGTTTGCAAGGCTTATAGTGATGTGCATTACCGAGAGGGCCCAGAGATACCTCTCCGACAATCGGAGTGACAAAACCTAATCTCGAAATATGTCAACTCAACAAGTACCTTCGGAGACACCTGTAGAGCACCTTTATAATCACCCAGTTACGTTGTGACGTTTGGTAGCACACAAAGTGTTCATTTGTAAGCGGGAGTTACATAATCTCATAGTCATAGGAACATGTATAAGTCATGAAGAAAGCAATAGCAACATACTAAACGATCAAGTGCTAAGCTAACGGAATGGTTCAAGTAAATCACATCATTCTCCTAATGATGTGATCCCGTTAATAAAATGACAACTCATGTCTATGGTTAGGAAACTTAACCATCTTTGATTTATGAGCTAGTCAAGTAGAGGCATACTAGTGACACTATGTTTTGTCTATGTATTCACACATGTATTATGTTTCCGGTTAATACAATTCTAGCATGAATAATAAACATTTATCATGATATAAGGAAATAAATAATAACTTTATTATTGCATCTAGGGCATATTTCCTTCACCTATGCCACCTGTCCACTCTACCATACCTTCGCCTGACCAATTTGTGGATGTTGCAAATGCTCCTGTGTTGCTTACTAATCATGCTGCAGGTATTGGATGTGGTGCTCGACTCGAACTACTTGATGAACATGTGTCGGATGATGCTCCGGCTCGGGACGTGGCTCTGGAGTGGGACAAGGATCCACTGCATGGGGCATGCATAACGGGCGAAGCCTCCCCGCGGTCGTCGCCCTCACCCGCCTCGGTGGAAGTCACCTCGCGGGCGACGCCCTCGCCCGCCTCGGTGGAAGCCGCACCGCGGGCGTCGCTCTCGCTTGGACTGGTGGCTGGGCCGTCTGCTGTCTCGTCCGGCCCAGCAGCTGCCTCGCCTGCACCGGATGGGCCGGCCTCACTAGGCCCGACGCCATCGGTCTCCCTAGCGTCAGACAGCCTCACCTCTAATGCCGCCACCTGTGCTGAACTTAGCCTCCTCAGCACAGCCGGCTGCTGATGTTCTCCGTCCTCGCACACGCAGCCATAACGGTGTTTTCCAGCCAAAGCAACGCACTGACGGTACTGTCGCATGACTCGCTGCTTGCATGGCTCACACTGCTGCGGATCCCACTGCTGAGCCTCGTCATTTTCAGGCTGCACTAGCCATTCCTCATTGGCGTGCAGCGATGGAACAGGAGTTTCGGGCTCTGCTTCAAAATGACACTTGGTGCCTTGTTCCCCCACAGTCTGGTGTTAACATTATTGATTCTAAGTGGGTTTTTAAAGTCAAGAGACATGCTGATGGTTCTATTGAGCGCTACAAGGCACGACTTGTTGCCAAGGGTTTCAAACAGAGGTATGGTCTTGATTATGAAGACACGTTCAGTTCGGCTATCATGCCCACCACCATTCGCTTGCTGTTGTCTTTGGCTGTTACTCGAGGATGGTTCCTTCGCCAGCTTGATGTGCAGATTGCTTTCTTGCATGGAGTCTTGGAGGAGGAGGTTTATATGCGTCAGCCGCCAGGGTTTGTGGATCCGGCACGTCCTCACCATCTATGTCGTCTTGTTAAGGCGGCTCTATGGTCTCAAGCAGGCTCCCCGTGCATGGCATGCACGCCTCGGCTCTGTTCTCCGGGCACTTGGGTTTATTCCCTCCACTGCTGACACGTCCCTGTTTCTTCTTCAGCGTCCTGAGGTTACGATGTATTTGTTGGTTTATGTTGATGATATCATCCTCATCAGTTCCTCAGATGCTGCTGCAGATTGTCTTCTGGCTGCCTTGAGTGGTGATTTTGCTGTCAAGGATCTCGGTGCTCTGCACTTCTTCCTTGGTCTGGAGGTTTCACGGTCTTCTGCTGGGTTAACTCTTACTCAAAAGAAGTACTCTCTAGACTTGTTGCGTCGTGCTGGAATGCTGAAGTGTAAACCTGCCAGCACTCCGATGTCGGCCACTGATCGGTTGTCTGCTCTTGATGGAGATCCTCTTTCATCTGATGATGCTACTGCGTATCGCAGTTTTGTTGGTGGTCTCCAGTATCTTACTATCACCAGACCAGACGTCTCTTATGCAGTCAACCGTGTCTGTCAGTTTTTCCATGCACCCAGGACATCTCATTGGTCAGCCGTGAAGCGTATCCTTCGTTATGTCTGCCTCACTTCTTCTCATGGTTTGCTTCTACAGCCTGCGCCATCTTGTGAGATATTAGCTTTTTCCGATGCGGACTGGGCTGGTAGTCCTGATGATCGGCGATCCACGGGGGGATATGCAGTGTTTCTTGGTTCTAACTTGATTGCCTGGAATGCTCGCAAGCAGGCTATGGTGTCTCGCAGCAGTACGGAAGCTGAGTACAAAGCAGTTGCTGATGCGATGGCAGAGATCATTTAGGTTCAGTCTTTGTTAAGAGAGTTGATAGTCTCTTTAGCTCATCCTCCAGTGCTTTGGCGTGATAACATTGGTGCTACATATCTGTCCTAATCCGGTGTTTCATGCTCGAACGAAACATATTAAGGTTGACTATCACTTCGTTCGAGAGCGTGTTGCACAGAAGCTACTTAGCATCAAGTTCATCTCGTCAAAGGATCAACTTGCTGATATCTTCACGAAGCCTCTTCCACAATCACAGTTTGTAGGCTGTAGGCACAATCTTAACTTAGTTTGTACTTCAGGCCACAGTTAAGATTGAGGGAGGGTGTTAGACTGTATATGTATACATAGACTTGTTTATACGTAGACTTGTGTATACACCTTTTATTTGTACCCTTTGGTACTTATATATAATGAGATAGCCGCACCCCATTAGGGTGTCTAAGCAGTTGCCCAATATCCACGTTTTACAGTCGGCAGCGGCAGCGGGCGACAAAAACCGATCTAAGCATAGATTGGAAAACCAAAAAGAAACCTCCGAGTAAGGTCTCGGGAAAAAGACTCTCTAGGGCAGCCGGTCAACACGACCGGCAGATGAAGCCTAGGTACGTACGGCACGGTCCCCGGCGGCGGTCATAGAGGCTGACCGCCCCTCGGGGCGGTGCGTGGGTGCGGAAGCGACGGCGGCTAGGGTTTATGATCGATTAGGCTAATACCATGTTAGAAGAGAGAGAGGGGGGATTGTTGCGGAATATGATGGATGTATTATTGAGTCTCGAGGGCGAGTATATATTGAGTAAAAGACTTGGAGGGCAAGAAACTCTTTGAAGATAAGGTAGGAGACGGATTACAAATTCTAGACTACCAAATACAAATACATGTATCCCAAATATATCTCTAACACTCTTCATACAGTAGGTCCGAAAGAGATCCTGCACGGACAGCTCTTCGAACTGAGCGTTGCACAGGAGGCTTATGAAGGCGCGCTAGAAATGAGCTGCGCCAGTCCTCTGGCCGGTGTTCACTAGACTTGCAATCTTTTCAGTGTTTCATCTGGTAAACTCTTCTCTTCAACCTAAGTCGCAGCATAATGAATAATCAGGGTTATGGCTCCACACAAAGATCACAAATAACACACAATCATTCCGACAGAAAGGCCCTACAAAATTGAGTGGCTATTTGTTCAAGATGCTTCTGAAATCTACTCAACATACGTAACCAGACCGTGCGAAATGGTTCATTAATTCATAGTACCTTGGGAACGTTAGGGAATCTCCTCCTCGCTAATACTCTTCTCCGTAGCTTTCTTCACTTTACCCTGTAGTGTCTGTGGGGACTCCAGTTTAGGACAAGTGCAGCAGGGAGCAAACAACGGCGATAGCTTTAGCTTGGGGGGTTCCCTTTCCATTCTGTAACCACTGCAGAATCCACGCGAAGAACGCTCTTTCCGTCAGTAGCATGGTCCCTAAGCAGAATTGGCACAGAAGCAGTGCTGAGGTTGCACTAGTGTCTATCAAAGTCTCCTCCTTGGTTCCCGAGCTTCAGTACCGGACCGTTGAGCTCGTCGCGCACCCAGGCGTGGAGGGCCCACGCCGAATCAAGAAGGCCCCATGCACGGCGGGCACCTTGGAGAACGAGACCGCTGATGGCCGCGCGGTTGGAGGACCCTAGTAGGAGCCTCCTGAGGTTGGTGGCGACGTCGGCCCTGTCCTTGGACCCAACTGGCGCTTCGGGGACGGCCCAGGCGCGCGTCCTCGCATGAGAGCAGGTCAATGACATCGGTGGCACAGGCGAGAGGGGTCGTGCAGCAGTCGAAGAAGGCGGCGAGGGCCACTGGCGCAGATGCCGTGGCGACGGTGGCCTAGTCGCTGGTGAGCGCGCCGGTGTCGAGTTACCCAGCGGCGAGGGCGTGGGCCTTTTTTTTTTTTTGCGAGGAGGACGAGTGCGGGAGAGAAGCAGCAGCAGGGGTCGATGAGGATGGTGCACCTTCTACTTCTTGTCAAATTTTCCCAGAAACATACTTCTACTACAAGATAGTCTAGGCTGTTCTGTTAAGTGTGTTGTTACTAAGCTCTGCGTACTCTAAATTCAACAACCAACCTATCCTCATGAAATCTGCCCAGAAAGTTGGTTCTGCCCAAAGTCTAATTTATAAAGTTTTGTCCGATTGCCAAGGCTACTTGGGATGGGACCTGATAGTGAATTATTTCTAAGAGACAAGTCATCTAAGTTGACCAAATAGCCTAATTCTCGGGGAATGTGGCCGGAAAGTTTGTTATTGTCAAGGTACAAGTTAGCGAGTTGTGTGAGATTGCCTAGGTCTTCTGGGATGGAATCTGTCAATGTGTTGTAGCTAAGATACAAGTAGTCTAAGTTGACTAAATAACCTAGTTCTCGTGGAATGTGTCGAGAAAGTTGGTTATTCTCAAGGTGCAAATATGTGAGTTTGGTCAAATTTCCTATGCTATTTAGGATGGAACCTGTTAGTGTGTGGTTGCTAAGATCCAACCGCTCTAACTTCTCAAGGTAACCTAGTTCTCGAGGAATGTGTCCAGAAACTGGGTTGCTGTTAAATGGACATTTTTTCATGCAGGATGATCAATTTTTAAATACACCATGAACATGTTTCAAATCAATGCTGACCTTTTTTAATATACAGTCGAACTTTTATATATACTCAAGCATTTTATAATACTCCATGAATATTTATAAAATACGTGATTAATATTTATGAATTACTTGATGATACTTTTTTAAGCATGCGATGACATTATTTAAAGATGCGTTCAGAAATTTTCAGGTACACATTGATATTTTAAATATATGAAGAACATTTTACCAACAATGTTATATATTTTGAAAATCATGGAGAACTGTTTTAAATTACACATACATTTTTTATATTCACGGAAATTTTTGGCCATACTAGAACATTGTTTTAAAGTACAAGAATATATTTCTTTTTTGGTATGAACATTTTTATATACGCGAATACTTTTTGAAATACATGAATATTTTATTTGAAAAAAGTGATATTTGTGCAATTTACTCAAAATAAATATATAAACTAGACAAAAATGTAAGAAAAGGAGAAGATTAGGCGTTGTGGGCCTAGTGCAGTGCCACACACTGTAAGCGATTGTCCCCCATCAGAACTCCCATGGCGACTTCCCACCGCCGCTGCTGCCGTACTCATAGGCAACGAGGCCGCCATTGGCTGCTGCGCAGACCCGCTCGCCTGCGCCCACAGTTGCCGCGCTCTCCTACGAGATCGCTCGTTGTGCCTTGCCACAGCCACCAAGTACGAGGCCCATGTCGCCCCGACCTCAGGAGGCTCCTAACTGGGTCCTCCATTCTTGCCACCGGAGGCGGAGGAGGCGCCTCCGCACCGGCCACGCTCGCCAGGATGCTTGCCGTGCAGGGGCATTTTTCGTGCGGCGGCGCGAGCCCACCACGCAAATCTGTATTATTATTTTCAACCTTTCAAGATGATAAATTCTCCGGCTGATTTTTTGTAGCGTGCACCAGGAGTGCCCAGGATCCAAAACGCTGGGTTTCTACAAGATAATATTTGTTTGAAGACACTCATAAGCTGCATGCAGCATACATGGCGCAAATTATAGTGACGATCCGACAAATATCTCTTTGTCTAAGTATGTTAATCCCGTGTCAATGCACGGGCATTCGGCTAGTAGTTTTTAAGTACATGAACATTTCTTTCATTGTGAACATTTTTTTCTAAATTTCAAATAGCATGATTTTTTCTTATAAAAAGTACTTGAACATTTTATCTGCTTATTTATAATAAAATATAAAACTTTTTGATAAATACATATTTTTTAATACATGATGTTTCAAAATCTATGATGAACGTATTAATACAAGTTGGACATTTTACAAATACACTGTTATTATTTTTAGAATACATGATGGATTTTTAAAATACATGAAGTTTATTTTTAAAATACAAGATGAACGTTTTTTAATTACTATTAGATATTTTCAAAATTCATGTTAAACATTTAATTTTACAAGATGAATATTTATTTATTACAGCTGAAGATTTGTGAATACATGATGAACATTTTTATAAAACACAATGAGTTGTTTTTCATGCAAGATGAAAAATTTATAAATATGACGTGAACATTTTTTAATACACAGTCAATCTGTTACATATACCAGATAACCTTTTAAAAATACACCTTTTGAATATTTTAAAAATACATGATTAACATATGAATTACAGGATTAACACATGAATTACATGATTAACCTTTTTAAGCACATGATGGCATTTTTAAAGACAAGTTATCTTTTTGAATGAATGTTGAAACTTTAATATTATAAAATGAATAATTATTTACTAAACATGTGCATTTGTCAATATATGATGAAAATTTTGATAAATACACAATATTTCACGCAAAATGAGCAATATTTCATGCACGAGGAACAGTTTTTAAACACACCATGAACATTTTTTAAATAAATGCTGAACATTTTTTAAATACACATTTAACCTTTAATATATACACATGAGCATTTTATAACACACATTGAATATTTGTAAAACACATGATTAAATATATATGAATTACTTGATGAACCTTTTTGAGCACAGGATAACATTTTTTTAATAGACACATTAACTTTTTTTACCACATACATTTAAAAAATGTGATAAACATTTTTACAAAAAAATTTATATTTTTTGAAAATTAAGGGGAACTGTTTTTGAATAACACATAATTTTTTATATTCGCGAACAGTTTTGGGGCATACTAGAACATTGTTTTTAAAATAGAAGAATATATTATTTTGGTTTGATACCCTTTTTGTGATACATTTTTTTTTCAGATAGACATGAACAGTTTTATATACGTGAATACTTTTTGAAATACATGGATATTTTATTTTTAAAACACCTTATTTTTAAAACATCTTATTTGTATATAGAACAAAGATGTTCTCCCTCTATTCCATAATGTAAGACATTTTTTACAAGTAAAGAGCGTAAATTTGGCTTTAAAATTTGTCTACAAAGGAGTGATTCTATCTTTACAATGCACTTTAAAAAAATTTCAAGGGTACGCAAATTGCGTACCTTAGCTTTATAAAAGGAGTGAAATAAGACATCAACAACGTCTACCACTCGTTGCGAACAACGAAGGCGACCAACTCCACACCCAGCTCGTACAAGAACAACCAAACACAACAACACCGCTACGACACAAAAAAAGCCTACCCAACACCGAGCCCCTCGCTGCGTCTCGGCCGACACTGAAGACCTCCGAAGAACAGCAACTCCAGCTTCCTTGGAATAGACAGCGACGACCCTACATGGCGCCGGAGGAGAGAGATCCGGGCAGCGGTGAACATCGGAGAAGCGCATCATGGGACCTCGAGTCTCCCAGCACAATGCTCCCAACAGAGTAACAACCTCAAAGACGTTGCCATCGAGCCGATCCTAAGAATCAAGGCTTTCGCCCCGGAGACAGTTGCCGATACGAGGTCGCGAGGAAGATGGCTTTGCACTCGGCGAAGCCTCCAGGAAGGTGAACGACACCCGCAGGTGCCATCAACGCCGGTCCGGCCACAACTGAACAGGATTTTCATCCGTAGCGCTGCACATCCCCACGTCTCCAAGATCCCGGCCAGTCCCGAACAGATGCCTCTCACCGCCGTCAGTGCAGAAACTTGCCATCGAAGCCCCCCTCACTGCCGAGGGAGCACACCTAAAGCTATCACCTTCAACCTCGACTAGGAGCCGCAGCAACCACCGAGCGGTGCAAAGCCGGTTCTGTTGGGTTTCGTAGTAATTTCAAAAAATTTCCTACGCGCACACAGGATCATGTGATGCATAGCAACGAGAGGAGAGTGTTGTCTACGTACCCAACGCAGACCGACTGCGGAAGCAATGACACGACGTAGAGGAAGTAGTCGTACGTCTTCACGATCCAACCGATCAAGCACCGAAACTACGGCACCTCCGAGTTCGAGCACACGTTCAGCTCGATGACGATCCCCGGACTCCGATCCAGCAAAGTGTCGGGGAAGAGTTTCGTCAGCACGACGGCGTGGTGACGATCTTGATGAACTACAGCAGCAGGGCTTCGCCTAAACTCCGCTACAGTATTATCGAGGAATATGGTGGCAGGGGGCACCGCACACGGCTAAGGAATCGATCACGTGGATCAACTTGTGTCAACTTGTGTGTTTAGATGTGCCCCTGCCTCCGTATATAAAGGAGGAGAGGAGGGGAGGCTGGCCGGCCAAAGAGGGAGGCGCAGGAGAGTCCTACTCCCTCTGGGAGTAGGATTCCTCCCCCCAATCCTAGTCCAACTAGGATTCCTCGGAGGGGAAGGGAGAGAGGGGGGCCGGCCACCTTCTCCTAGTCCTAATAGGACTAGGGGAGGGGAAAGAGGCGCAGCCACCTTGGGCTGCCCCGTTCTCCTTTCCACTAAGGCCCATGATGGCCCATATGGCTCCCGGGGGGTTCCGGTAACCTCCCGGTAACCCGGTAAAATCCCGATTTCACCCGGAACACTTCCGATGTCCAAACATAGGCTTCCAATATATCAATCTTTACGTCTCGACCATTTCGAGACTCCTCGTCATGTCCGTGATCACATCCGGGACTCCGAACAACCTTCGGTACATCAAAATGCATAAACTCATAATATAACTGTCATCGTAACCTTAAGCGTGCGGACCCTACGGGTTCGAGAACAATGTAGACATGACCGAGACATGTCTCTGGTCAATAACCAATAGCGGGACCTGGATGCCCATATTGGCTCCTACATATTCTACGAAGATCTTTATCGGTCAGACCGCATAACAACATACGTTGTTCCCTTTGTCATCGGTATGTTACTTGCCCGAGATTCGATCGTCGGTATCCAATACCTAGTTCAATCTCGTTAACGGCAAGTCTCTTTACTCGTTCCGTAATACATCATCTCACAACTAACATATTAGTTGTAATGCTTGCAAGGCTTATGTGATGTGTATTACCGAGAGGGCCCAGAAATACCTCTCCGACAATCGGAGTGACAAATCCTAATCTCGAAATACGCCAACCCAACATCGACCATTGGAGACACCTGTAGTACTCCTTTATAATCACCCATTTACGTTGTGACGTTTGGTAGTACCCAAAGTGTTCCTCCGGTAAACGGGAGTTGCATAATCTCATAGTCGTAGGAACATGTATAAGTCATGAAGAAAGCAATAGCAACATACTAAACGATCAGGTGCTAAGCTAATGGAATGGGTCATGTCAATCAGATCATTCTACTAATGATGTGACCTCGTTAATCAAATAACAACTCATTGTTCATGGTTAGGAAACATAACCATCTTTGATTAACGAGCTAGTCAAGTAGAGGCATACTAGTGACACTCTGTTTGTCTATGTATTCACACATGTATTATGTTTCCGGAAAATATAATTCTAGCATGAATAATAAACATTTATCATGATTATAAGGAAATAAATAATAACTTTATTATTGCCTCTAGGGCATATTTCCTTCAGTCTCCCACTTGCACTAGAGTCAATAATCTAGATTACACTGTAATGAATCTAACACCCATGGAGCTTTGGTGCTGATCATGTTTTGCTCGTGGAAGAGGCTTAGTCAACGGGTCTGCAATATTCAGATCCGTATGTATCTTGCAAATCTCTATGTCTCCCACCTGGACTAGATCCTGGATGGAGTTGAAGCGTCTCTTGATGTGTTTGGTCCTTTTGTGAAATCTGGATTCCTTTGCCAAGGCAATTGCACCAGTATTGTCACAAAAGATTTTCATTGGACCCGATGCACTAGGTATGACACCTAGATCGGATATGAACTCCTTCATCCAGACTCCTTCATTTGCTGCTTCCGAAGCAGCTATGTATTCCGCTTCACATGTAGATCCCGCTACGACGCTTTGTTTAGAACTGCACCAACTGACAGCTCCACCGTTTAATGTAAACACGTATCCGGTTTGCGATTTAGAATCGTCCGGATCAGTGTTAAAGCTTGCATCAACGTAACCTTTTACGATGAGCTCTTTGTCACTTCCATATACGAGAAACATATCCTTAGTCCTTTTCAGGTATTTCAGGATGTTCTTGACCGCTGTCCAGTGATCCATTCCTGGATTACTTTGGTACCTCCCTGCTAAACTTATAGCAAGGCACACATCAGGTCTGGTACACAGCATTGCATACATGATAGAGCCTATGGCTGATGCATAGGGAACATCTTTCATATTCTCTCTATCTTCTGCAGTGGTCGGGCATTGAGTCTTACTCAATTTCACACCTTGTAACACAGGCAAGAACCCTTTCTTTGCTTGATCCATTTTGAATTTCTTCAAAATTTTGTCAAGGTATGTGCTTTGTGAAAGTCCAATTAAGCGTCTTGATCTGTCTCTATAGATCTTAATGCCTAATATGTAAGCAGCTTAACCGAGGTCTTTCATTGAAAAACTTTTATTCAAGTATCCCTTTATGCTATCTAGAAATTCTATATCATTTCCAATCAGTAATATGTCATCCACATATAATATCAGAAATGCTACAGAGCTCCCACTCACTTTCTTGTAAATACAGGCTTCTCCAAAAGTCTGTATAAAACCAAATGCTTTGATCACACTATCAAAACGTTTATTCCAACTCCGAGAGGCTTGCACCAGTCCATAAATGGATCGCTGGAGCTTGCACACTTTGTTAGCTCCCTTTGGATCGACAAAACCTTCTGGTTGCATCATATACAACTCTTCTTCCAGGAATCCATTCAGGAATGCAGTTTTGACATCCATTTGCCAAATTTCATAATCATAAAATGCGGCAATTGCTAACATGATTCGGACGGACTTAAGCATCGCTACGGGTGAGAAGGTCTCATCGTAGTCAATTCCTTGAACTTGCCGAAAACCTTTTGCGACAAGTCGAGCTTTGTAGACAGTAACATTACCATCAGCGTCAGTCTTCTTCTTAAAGATCCATTTATTCTCAATCGCTTGCCGATCATCGGGCAAGTCAACCAAATTCCATACTTTGTTCTCATACATGGATCCCATCTCAGATTTCATGGCTTCTAGCCACTTTGCGGAATCTGGGCTCACCATCGCTTCTTCATAGTTCGTAGGTTCATCATGATCTAGTAGCATGACCTCCAGAACAGGATTACCGTACCACTCTGGTGCGGATCTTACTCTGGTTGATCTACGAAGTTCAGTAGTATCTTGATCTGAAGTTTCATGATCATTATCATTGGCTTCCTCACTAACTGGTGTAGGTGTCACTGAAACAGTTTTCTGTGATGAACTACTTTCCAGTAAGGGAGCAGGTACAGTTACCTCGTCAAGTTCTACTTTCCTCCCACTCACTTCTTTCGAGAGAAACTCCTTCTCTAGAAATGATCCATTCTTAGCAACAAATGTTTTGCCTTCGGATCTGTGATAGAAGGTGTACCCAACAGTTTCCTTTGGGTATCCTATGAATACACATTTCTCCGATTTGGGTTCGAGCTTATCAGGTTGAAGCTTTTTCACATAAGCATCGCAGCCCCAAACTTTAAGAAACGACAACTTTGGTTTCTTGCCAAACCATAGTTCATAAGGCGTCGTCTCAACGGATTTTGATGGTGCCCTATTTAACGTGAATGCGGCCGTCTCTAAAGCATATCCCCAAAATGATAGCGGTAAATCTGTAAGAGACATCATAGATCGCACCATATCTATTAAAGTACGATTACGACGTTCGGACACACCATTACGCTGTGGTGTTCCGGGGGGCGTGAGTTGCGAAACTATTCCACAGTTTTTCAAATGTACACCAAACTCGTAACTCAAATATTCTCCTCCACGATCAGATCGTAGAAACTTTATTTTCTTGTTACGATGATTTTCAACTTCACTCTGAAATTCTTTGAACTTTTCAAATGTTTCAGACTTATGCTTCATTAAGTAGATATATCCATATCTGCTCAAATCATCTGTGAAGGTGAGAAAATAACGATATCCGCCACGAGCCTCAATATTCATCGGACCACATACATCGGTATGTATGATTTCCAACAAATCTGTTGCTCTCTCCATAGTACCGGAGAACGGTGTTTTTGTCATCTTGCCCATGAGGCACGGTTCGCAAGTACCAAGTGATTCATAATCAAGTGGTTCCAAAAGTCCATTAGTATGGAGTTTCTTCATGCGTTTTACACCGATATGACCTAAACGACAGTGCCACAAATAAGTTGCACTTTCATTATCAACTCTGTATCTTTTGGTTTCAACATTATGAATATGTGTATTACTACTATCGAGATTTAGTAAGAATAGACCACTCTTCAAGGGTGCATGACCATAAAAGATATTACTCATATAAATAGAACAACCATTATTCTCTGATTTAAATGAATAACCGTCTCGCATTAAACAAGATCCAGATATAATGTTCATGCTCAACGCTGGCACCAAATAACAATTATTTAGGTCTAATATTAATCCCGAAGGTAGATGTAGAGGTAGCGTGCCGACCGCGATCACATCGACTTTGGAACCGTTTCCCACGCGCATCGTTACCTCGTCCTTTGCCAGTGCCCGCTTATTCTGTAGTCCCTGTTTCGAGTTGCAAATATTAGCAACAGAACCAGTATCAAATACCCAGGTGCTACTGCGAGCATTGGTAAGGTACACATCAATAACATGTATATCACATATACCTTTGTTCACCTTGCCAACCTTCTTATCCGCCAAATACTTGGGGCAGTTCCGCTTCCAGTGACCAGTCTGCTTGCAGTAGAAGCACTCAGTTTCAGGCTTAGGTCTAGACTTGGGTTTCTTCTCTTGAGCAGCAACTTGCTTGCCGTTCTTTTTGAAGTTCCCCTTTTTCTTCCCTTTGCCCTTTTTCTTGAAACTAGTGGTCTTGTTAACCATCAACACTTGATGCTCCTTCTTGATTTCTACCTCCGCAGCTTTTAGCATTGCGAAGAGCTCGGGAATAGTCTTGTTCATCCCTTGCATATTATAGTTCATCACGAAGCTCTTGTAGCTTGGTGGCAGTGATTGGAGAATTCTGTCAATGACGCAATCATCTGGAAAATTAACTCCCAATTGAATCAAGTGATTATTATACCCAGACATTTTGAGTATATGCTCACTGACAGAACTGTTCTCTTCCATCTTGCAGCTATAGAACTTATTGGAGACTTCATATCTCTCAATCCGGGCATTTGCTTGAAATATTAACTTCAACTCCTGGAACATCTCATATGCTCCATGACGTTCAAAACGTCGTTGAAGTCCCGATTCTAAGCCGTAAAGCATGGCACACTGAACTATCGAGTAGTCATCAGCTTTGCTCTGCCAGACGTTCATAACATCTGGCGTTGCTCCAGCAGCAGGCCTTGCACCCAGCGGTGCTTCCAGGACGTAATTCTTCTGTGCAGCAATGAGGATAATCCTCAAGTTACGGACCCAGTCCGTGTAATTGCTACCATCATCTTTCAACTTTGCTTTCTCAAGGAACGCATTAAAATTTAACGGAACAACAGCACGAGCCATCTATCTACAATCAACATAAACAAGCAAGATACTATCAGGGACTAAGTTCATGATAAATTTTAAGTTCAATTAATCATATTATTAAAGAACTCCCACTTAGATAGACATCCCTCTAATCCTCTAAGTGATCACGCGATCCAAATCAACTAAACCATGTCCGATCATCACGTGAGATGGAGTAGTTTCATCGGTGAACATCATTATGTTGATCATATCTACTATATGATTCACGCTCGACCTTTCGGTCTCCGTGTTCCGAGGCCATATCTGCATATGCTAGGCTCGTCAAGTTTAACCTGAGTATTCTGCGTGCGCAACTGTTTTGCACCCGTTGTATTTGAACGTAGAGCCTATCACACCCGATCATCACGTGGTGTCTCAGCACGAAGAACTTTTGCAACGGTGCATACTCAGGGAGAACACTTCTTGATAATTTAGTGAGAGATCATCTTATAATGCTACCGTCAATCAAAGCAAGATAAGATGCATAAAAAGATAAACATCACATGCAATCAATATAAGTGATATGATATGGCCATCATCATCTTGTGCTTGTGATCTCCATCTCCGAAGCACCGTCATGATCACCATCGTCACCGGCGCGACACCTTGATCTCCATCGTAGCATCGTTGTCGTCTCGCCAATCTTATGCTTCCACGACTATCACTACCGTTTAGTAATAAAGTAAAGCATTACATCGCGATTGCATTGCATAGAATAAAGCGACAACCATATGGCTCCTGCCAGTTGCCGATAACTTGGTTACAAAACATGATCATCTCATACAATAAAATTCAGCATCATGCCTTGACCATATCACATCACAACATGCCCTGCAAAAACAAGTTAGACGTCCTCTACTTTGTTGTTGCATGTTTTACGTGGCTGCTACGGGCTTAAGTAAGAACCAATCTCACCTACGCATCAAAACCACAACGATAGTTTGTCAAATAGACTCCGTTTTAACCTTCGCAAGGACCGGGCGTAGCCATACTTGGTTCAACTAAAGTTGGAGAGGCAGTCGCCCGCAAGCCATCTCTGTGCAAAGCACGTCGAGGGAACCGGTCTCGCGTAAGCGTACGCGTAAGGTTGGTCCGGGTCGTCTCGTCCAACAATACCGCTGAACCAAAATATGACATGCTGGTAGGCAGTATGACTTGTATCGTCCACAACTCACTTGTGTTCTACTCGTGCATATAATATCAACATCATTAACCTAGGCTCGGATGCCACTGTTGGGTTTCGTAGTAATTTCAAAATTTTTCCTACGCGCACACAGGATCATGTGATGCATAGCAACGAGAGGAGAGTGTTGTCTACGTACCCAACGCAGACCGACTGCGGAAGCAATGACACGACGTAGAGGAAGTAGTCGTACGTCTTCACGATCCAACCGATCAAGCACCGAAACTACGGCACCTCCGAGTTCGAGCACACGTTCAGCTCGATGACGATCCCCGGACTCCGATCCAGCAAATTGTCGGGGAAGAGTTTCGTCAGCACGACGGCGTGGTGACGATCTTGATGAACTACAGCAGCAGGGCTTCGCCTAAACTCCGCTACAGTATTATCAAGGAATATGGTGGCAGGGGGCACCGCACACGGCTAAGGAATCGATCACGTGGATCAACTTGTGTCAACTTGTGTGTTTAGAGGTGCCCCTGCCTCCGTATATAAAGGAGGAGAGGAGGGGAGGCTGGCCGGCCAAAGAGGGAGGCGCAGGAGAGTCCTACTCCCTCTGGGAGTAGGATTCCTCCCCCCAATCCTAGTCCAACTAGGATTCCTCGGAGGGGAAGGGAGAGAGGGGGGCCGGCCACCTTCTCCTAGTCCTAATAGGACTAGGGGAGGGGAAAGAGGCGCAGCCACCTTTGGCTGCCCCTTTCTCCTTTCCACTAAGGCCCATGATGGCCCATATGGCTCCCGGGGGGTTCCGGTAACCTCCCGGTAACCCGGTAAAATCCCGATTTCACCCGGAACACTTCCGATGTCCAAACATAGGCTTCCAATATATCAATCTTTACGTCTCGACCATTTCGAGACTCCTCGTCATGTCCGTGATCACATCCGGGACTCCGAACAACCTTCGGTACATCAAAATGCATAAACTCATAATATAACTGTCATCGTAACCTTAAGCGTGCGGACCCTACGGGTTCGAGAACAATGTAGACATGACCGAGACATGTCTCTGGTCAATAACCAATAGCGGGACCTGGATGCCCATATTGGCTCCTACATATTCTACGAAGATCTTTATCGGTCAGACCGCATAACAACATATGTTGTTCCCTTTGTCATCGGTATGTTACTTGCCCGAGATTCGATCGTCGGTATCCAATACCTAGTTCAATCTCGTTAACGGCAAGTCTCTTTACTCGTTCCGTAATACATCATCTCACAACTAACATATTAGTTGTAATGCTTGCAAGGCTTATGTGATGTGTATTACCGAGAGGGCCCAGAGATACCTCTTCGACAATCGGAGTGACAAATCCTAATCTCGAAATACGCCAACCCAACATCGACCATTGGAGACACCTGTAGTACTCCTTTATAATCACCCATTTACGTTGTGACGTTTGGTAGTACCCAAAGTGTTCCTCCGGTAAACGGGAGTTGCATAATCTCATAGTCGTAGGAACATGTATAAGTCATGAAGAAAGCAATAGCAACATACTAAACGATCAGGTGCTAAGCTAATGGAATGGGTCATGTCAATCAGATCATTCTACTAATGATGTGACCTCGTTAATCAAATAACAACTCATTGTTCATGGTTAGGAAACATAACCATCTTTGATTAACGAGCTAGTCAAGTAGAGGCATACTAGTGACACTCTGTTTGTCTATGTATTCACACATGTATTATGTTTCCGGAAAATACAATTCTAGCATGAATAATAAACATTTATCATGATTATAAGGAAATAAATAATAACTTTATTATTGCCTCTAGGGCATATTTCCTTCAGGTTCCCCCACGATGGCCTTCACCCGCGCCAGGGGACTGCCACCAGAATTGATCCGACCCGCACCTCCGACCACACTCCGGCACCCACACCGTCGAGGCATCGCTGCATGCCTCACACAACAGCAACCGAAACGCCTGCTGCCCGCCAAGACCCTTCCTGGCCGGGCCTCGCAGCGCCGCCGCTGCCATGGCTTCCCTCACACCGCTGCCACCGGTAGTACCGGTGCACCACCTACACCGTCCATCCTGCTACGCTCCACGACACTCCCTGCCGTGAGCACCCCAAGGACGCTGGCCAACGCCAAAGACGCACCAGATCCGAGCCGAGATCCCCTGATCAGCGCTCCGGCCGTTGCCAGACAGCACCACCGACCCGGGCGCCACCAGCAGCCAGCACCACCATTGTGCCCAGCGGCCAAGGAGCCCCGGCGACGCCACGCCTGAAGGAAGCAGCGACCGAATCCCGACCAGCCAGATTCGGAACCTGGACGAGTCGAAAAGGACGGAGCCGAGGCCCCCGGCTGCCGCTGCCACAGGCAGCACCACCATACGGGGCCGCGCCACCATCACAGCCATCATGCTGAGCCGCCGCCGGGACTTCGCTGCACCACGCCGCCAAACACATCCGACCGAGATCGCCACGCAATGACTAGGAGGAGGGGGTCGCGTCGAGGAGAGACCCCGCCGCCACCGGCGCTGCCAGGGCTTTGCCCGGCAGCGGCCCTCGGCGGCGGCGAGGAGGAGGGAAGGGACGGGGGCGGGCGGCGGCGGATTTCTAGGGTTCCCCCCGAGTCGCCTCTAGGAGGGACGCGGGGTCGGGAGGAGAGGTCCAAAGTAATGCACTTTAAATTAAAATATAACATTTCTCTCGCCAGGACCAATAACATTCTATGCATGGTCTTCTTAATTTGTACATGCACTTAGCTTATTGGGGGTTGGGTAATTAAAGGGGAGAGATGATGGCGGGCATCTTTTCAATGCATTTTTTACTCTACTCCATAATTTGTCCTAAAATTTCTATATATATACTCCCTCCATTTCTAAATATTTGTCTTTTTAAATATTTCAAATGGACTACCATATACGGATGTATATAGACATATTTTATAGTGTAGATTCACTCATTTTGCACCGTATATAGTCACTTGTTGAAATCTTTAAATATTTAGGAACAGAGGAAGTAGTTTGTAGAAACGTCTTAGTCTATATCTATACCAATATAAAAAGATTCAAAGGGGCAGATCCAACTGATCTCGGCCATCAAACTAAGTCAATCCAACAACCTAGACTGCTGCAATGGCGAGCATTCAACGTGTTTAACGTGCAATCAATATCATATCAAATATTGCACTAATCACATAATTAACACACAAATAATAGCATACCTAATATCTACGTGCAATTGATATATTGCCTAAATATTAACGTGCATTGCAGGTGCGCATTTACTAGTAGTAGTAGAAGAAGAAAGATTAGGCGCTGCTGGGCCTAGCGCTGTACCGTCGGAACTCCCATGGCGACTTCCCCCGCCGCCGCCGCCGCCGTCGCACTCAGCCGCGGCCAGGCCGCCCTCGGCTGCTGCGCGGCCCTGCTCTCCAGCTAAGGACGAGACCCACGTGGCCGCCGACCTCAGGAGGCTCCTAACCGGGTCCTCCAATCTTGCTGCCGGAGCTGGAGGAGGCGCGTCCGCGCCGGCCGCGCTCACCAAATTGGAGTCTGTTGTGGATAAAGTGAAGGAAGCTATGGGGAGCCTAAAGTGAATTATGCGATGAGGGATGAGACTGCCTAAAGTTCCCAAGGTATGAATTAATGGACCATTTTTCACGGTTTTTTTTTTGTTACTGAAGCATCTTGAACAAATAGCGGGTCAATTCTCTGTATAAATGCTTATCCTTACTCTTGCTAGATATTATTCAAAGCTCTAGAAAAAGCAAATGCGATCGACAGGATAAGTTTTGATTTAATTGAGCTTTGCTCTCTGCGGTATGATCTGACTTATTGCAGAGACACCCAGTAAGATCTAACCATCTAAGCTCTCTTTGTTTTTGGTGATTCCAACTATTTGCCCTATGCTGAATTTCCAAAGCAATTAATGTGTATGCAGATCAATTGATTGCTCATGGCTGCATATTGACACGCTATGCATGCAGTGGTAGTAAGTAGTAACTACTCTGTTTCTTGGCAGCAGATCATATTGACACTTTGCATCATTCTTTCGCTCTGTCGGCCGAGGCGAGGTACCCTGTTCTCTCCCCCCTCTTCTGGTTTGTTCTTCAGATTAGCATCCATTAATGTGATAAATGACTGTGTAGGATCTACTCTCCTGAGCTCTCTGAAACTTTACATTTTGGATTGTATGCACAGCCAAAATTTCAAAAACTGTTACTGGTAGTATTGAACTTATATGCATTCGAGAATTCCTATGATAAAATAAATGACTTTGTTGCCAATGTCCAAACACAAAACATGGTGTGGTTTGCTACAGTATGGTCGCAAAGAAGAAATCTTCGAGCATTGATATAGAAAACAGGGGTTTCTTCTTTGCTTCACTAAGACAATCAAACACCTAC
The DNA here is from genome assembly GCF_002162155.2 of Triticum dicoccoides. Classification (NCBI taxonomy): domain Eukaryota; kingdom Viridiplantae; phylum Streptophyta; class Magnoliopsida; order Poales; family Poaceae; genus Triticum; species Triticum dicoccoides. The sequence continues at coordinate 744,741,763 of NC_041386.1, read as the reverse complement.
AAAATTGGAGTTCCTGGTAAAAAAGGTTAACACAAACTCTACATAGGGGGATAATGCTGCATGCATTTGAAGGCAATCTACCTTCCTAAAACTCCAGCACTTTGGGCAAGAGACCTGCATACACTAACTGAACCATGTGACTGCTATTTAGTTAAATATAAGGTACAGAAATCTCAATCAAACATGTACTGTGGGATATATACATACCACAACCGAACACGAGGTAAGTTCAAAAAGATCAATAATGGAAGTAACATTACAATAGAAGTACAAATTACGAGAATCAGTGACGGATTCAACGGTGCCACATACATATGCATTACAAGAATCAATAATGGATGCAGTCTGTTTATTTAGCCCTTGAGAAGGCGATGCAGACTTGATGAAACAATCCCACTTAATTATACAATACGTACCAGATGATTTGTTGGTCAATCAAAAGATAATGTGACATATTCCAGTCTCTTCACTCGGTGATTATCTTTGGCCACTTGTTGGCATACTTTTCATCTAAGTACTTGGGGGTGTCCTTCAAATCTTGTACCAAGAACTTGGTTATTTCATCTGCTTGATTGCCAACACTGAGATGCACCTCTTGGAGGCTTTTGAGAGTCTCAATGCCGTAAATCCCTTCAAAGGCTTCAAACCGCATATCAATCCTCTCCAGTGCTGGCATTACCTCTTTTCCTGTAACTGCAAAGCTCAGCCTTGGCACCATAGTTGCAAAGAAGCGAAGAAGCTTTAGACTCTTGAATCCTCCAGGTGGAATAATGATCTCCCTGTCGGTAAGCTGTTTATTTTCCTCAAGAATGTCCACTATGTCCCTATCATCCTTGGCTGCACTGAGTGTAAAGGTGAGCGTAAACAATTTGGGCAGGTCCTGGATGAGCTTGAAAGTATCAGTCCGAAGAACCGTTACAGAGAGGGTAAGGTTATAGAGGTTATTGAGTTCTTTGATCCACTGTGGGGGCCTTTCCATCTTGCCAGACAACTCTAGGCCGATGATGTATCTTGGAGGAGCAGACATGGTGTCCAAGGAGTTAATAAAGTCAGAGCTCTCAGCATTGATTACAAGAGTCTGCAGACCGCAGCTGCAGAGGTACTCGATGGCGGAGCGTAACTGTGTGAAGGTCTGACTGCCATCTCGTTTATTGAGTTTGTAGATGGCAAGCTTCCTTAGGCCTGTCAGCTGATGAAGGCTTGCTACAGCTGATGAGTCCTCATCGATCTCAATCCCTGACAAGATACGAAGTGCTTTCATCGGCTCCTTATTTTCCAAATCAGGTAACTTCAATGCCTTCCGTGGGTTTTTACTCCCTCCAAGCATGCTACGGAGCCGTTTGAGGTGGCCAAAAGCTTTGGGCATCACCTGAACATTGGTCTCCCTTATGTCAAGAGTTTCCAAATACTGGAGCTTCTCAATCTTTGAGGGAATCTCAGAAACCTCTGTTCGTCGGAGGCTCAAATACTTCAGCACAAGCATTTTGCATATGCCATTTAGATGTTTATCTGTCAAACCCTTCCAACCCTCAAGATCTAGCACTTGTATTATTCCATTATTAAATGAATGGAAAGGGAGTCGTCGGGTCTGGCTTCCGAACACTGTCAGTGACCGCACTTGAGACAAGTTCATGCCCTTTGTTGAACTCTCATGCTTGGAACCACTGCTTTGCATGGAGAGTCGACGAACTTTGTTGCTAGGAGTTGGCATTAGCCAATGGCCACCAACAACAGTAATAAAATTCTCCTCGCTTGACTTGGACACAATATATTCCAAAATCATGTCATGAACTTTAAAGGACTTGACCTTCCCATTGCTGCTGTGGTCCACAGGACGTATAATCTTCCTTCTTACAAGATGATTGAAGTATGTTTCGGCGACTTCCTCGGCACTCAGCCCTTGCTTCTCAGTGACGAAACATTCAGATATCCATCGCCTGGTCAGACGCTTCCTACTAATTTTCGAGCCCTTGGGGAATATGCTCAAGTACAATGAGCAGGTCTTGAGATCTGCTGGCAAATCATTGTAGCAATAATCAAGTATCCTTGTGACCCCCTCCAATGTAAGGGGAGCCACCTGCTCCAGAAATAATGACTTGCAAACTTTACTCCAGTGATCATTGTTTTTTGTTGGGTTGCAGGTCACAAGACCAGCCATGGTGACTATGGCCAAAGGCAGCCCCCCACAATATTTCCATATCTCCTCATGGCCCCCTGGGTTCTCCTTTCCTTTGCTACTTTCTGGATCAGAAACATGATCATTAAGCAGACCTTTGGCATCGGCATCACTAGGAACATCAGCTGAATGTTCATGATCAGTTCCATCTCCTTTGGATGACTCAGTACCAACAGCTTGAGATCTTGTATCCTTTCTTTCGCTTTCTTTGCTGCTTTGTGCATCAGAAACATGACCATTAAGCAGATCTCTGCCACCGGCATTACCATCTTCTTCGGAGGACTCAGTACCAACAGCTTGAGATCTTGTATCCTTTCTTTCGCTTTCTTCGTTGCTTTGGGATTCAGAAGCACTCTGATGAAATAGACTTTTGGATTCGGCTTCACTTAGAACATTAACTGTATGCAGATAATCAGTACCATCTCTTCCTGAGCACGCCGCACCAACAGCTTGAAATCTTGTAGTTACTATTACTCTACCATCTGTTGCATTAACATTTGGCAACCAGTTTCTAATGGTCTCCCATGTTTCTACAGACCATATATCATCAATCAAAAGGAGATACCTGCGAAAAAACGAAACAAAATACAAGTGAGAAGAAACGTGCTAGCTAATTTAAGTTCATACAGGTGAGAACTTTTTTGTTACACCAATGTCGTGACCACCTAGATCTGTGTCCCATTTGATGTTTATTTCTGCTTTATTGATACAATACACAGTTCTTCACATATTTACTTTGTCAAAACCGAAGATGATAATTTATCTAGATATTTTAATCTGTGCTGTACCTCGTTGCTGTAACAGTCTAGACATCCATGTATTAAAATGCTAAAGATAGGGAAAAACATGCCAAGCCTTTTTGGTGAGGTCAATTATTACATAAGAGAACAGGATAAAAGAGTGTGGCGGTGGGCCATTACATTGTGGCTCAGGCTTTAAGATGTTCCCCCCTTATGCCGTGCTTTTGCTTAACTCCTCTTGCTGTAACCAATTGCGTGTTTTTGTGACATTAATGAAAATATTCAGGTGGGCTAAACGGATACTGGACCTTTTCTAAAACAAAAATCCTCTCAAGCCCAAGAGTAATGCTATATGTATTCAAATTTCAACACAAACTAACAAGTTTGACCTGTATATACGCAGTGGTACTAAATTTGCTATTGGTAACAAGTTGAAGTTCAGTTATGAAAGTCGCACAAATATTCCTCCTGCAACCTTAACTCTTAATCTTTTGCGTTTAGTTAGCAAGGCTACACGTTACATAACTTTGTATTTTTTTTAAACTCCCATTTTTCAGTTACCATTGTACATACTTAAGAATGAAAATTGTCGTGCTAAACAACATGCTTTTATCAGAGTTTTACTACAAGTCTTGGTTCTATTATATTTTGTAAATTTCTACCTACATTTACATTTTGTATCAGTTATAGGTTTTTCATGTCTTTAGGTGTGTGGATGGTTATATAGGAATCGAGGACAGGGTAGATTGAGTAGTCTGAGCTTTATCCAAGTGTTTTAAGATTCATTGAAATTTGGGAAAGGTCATATATACTTGATGCATATATAGACAGTCTGCAATGGTTACTACCAGTAATTTAGAAAAAGCAAAGCAATGTTTGGAGGTACCTCCTTCCAAGCAGACGCCTTTTCAGTTCTTCAATAAGTTGGTCACGGTTCATTGTTTCTATCTTACTCTGTATGCTGCCATCATTGCTTTGAGGCCTGTGACCAAAGAGCAGTGGCACAACTTGCTTCACTGAGTTTTTAATGTCTGCCACTAGGTTTTTCTTCTCCAGCCTCCCTGTGTTGCTACCCTCCTGCTCCTCCTCCTTTGGCTTGATCTCACTGTCTGTTGGCTTGATTTGCCCAAGAATATCTCTGAGGACTTCATCTTCGTCGAAGTTCTGAGACACTGTGACTGACGCCCGACAGACAAATTCATTCCTGAAATCTCGGTAAAATGCCATGGCAATGGTGGTCTTTCCCACGCTGCCGAATCCGACCAAGGATGCTACAGCTTGATGAGAGCCTTTATCATGTTTGGCTTTGGTTAGCCAATCCCCGAGATTCTTCATGTCCACCTTAACTCCGACGGGATTCTCCGTGCGGATGAGTTGACGGCTCGCCATTAAATGCTCAGCAATGCCATGCGTAACAGCATGGGGGGCTCCAACTGCAGAGCTTGGGCTTGGGTTGTCCACTCCATATCTGCTGCGCCGCTCAGCAATGTGTTGTGCCCGGACCTTGAGCTCAGCAATCTTGGAAGCAATGTGGCGACGAGGCCGTATCGTGCACAGCTCATAGACTATCGTCACGATGAAGGAGCATTTTGCATCGTTGAGAGAGTCCTGTGGGAGGCGTTGAGCTAAGTCACCGACGCAGTCTTCCATGTCGTATGCCATGTCACGGATCTGCTTCATCCAGCTCCTGAGCCGGCGATCGTGGTTGTCCAGGGCAGAACCAAGGTCGCCAAGAAAGGCCTGCATGGTGGCGAGCTCATCATTGATGTATTGGATGTCGCCGCGGACGCCACGGATCAGAGAGTACTCTTGGGCAAGGAGGCTGCCCAACTTGCCTAGGAGAGACTTCATGGTGGCTTCCGAAGCACCCACTACAAACTCCATCTTCTCCTTCTGTGTGCTCTTCACTATACAATCTGTCCCCTCCTGTTGTTGCAAGTGCAGAGACAGTTGACCTCCACTGCCTGCTCTTGTTAAACAGAAAAAAAGAGCACCATGAATACTGGCTAGAAAATAATTGAATAAAAAAGGCTCCACATGTGTAATTAGATACTGGAGCAATTAGTTCTTCTGAACATTATTTTTTTTTTCAATTCGAATCAAAGAACCTATACGAACAAAAGTTTTACCTATACTCCACCCAATATCACGGCTTACAGAGTTGGTTAACCACAATATATTTAAACATTAAATAAAGGATGCTAGCCAGCTTTTCTCCACGGAACTCCCTCGATTTCATGCGTTCGTGGCCGTCTGATCCTGCTCGTTTTGACTCTGGGCCGTCTGATCTTCATGTCCTGGTAAAATTAGTTTTCACCCGTTCGTCGTTTTTCCTAGCATATGACTGGTGGGCTTGTCTCTCGCACCAATTGGCTGTGTGAGACGTTTGTCAGGTGCGAGAGGTTTTCGACCAATCCTCATCTCGCGCGTGATGTGATTCCAGGAAAGCCCATGGGTCATGGAACCCTAGACTTCTTTCCTCAATCCCACAGCCGCCTCCTTCTCCCGTGCTTCACGCCTCCATCCCACTCCGCCTCCACCATCCATCCTCCTCCTCGCGCCATGAGGCTCCTCTTCCGCAGCATCATGCGTATCGCTGCCGTATCGCTGCCGTATCATGCGTGTTGCCGTATCGGTGACGTGCAGGACGGCGATACACAGATTTTTCACGTATCGGTGCTTCGTAGCTAGCAGGTTGGGCAGTGACCTTCTTCTCCCCAATTCATCATATCTGTTTTTTCTACCCTGTTTCACTACATTTAAGTCCCGTTTGTGTGCATTGAACTGTAGGTTGTTTTATCTATTATATCGGGTACACATGTCTTCTCATGAATCTGTCGTCATTTGCCTGAAGAATAGTTAGTGTACACTTTTGCTAAAACTATGGAGATCAGCACTGGAAATTTACTGCTATAAATCATGCATACTAAATGTTTGTTTTTATTATGAAGCACCCACACCTCCTTGTTGAATTGCTTGATATGTTTTTGCAGCATGAGTTTTTCAAATTAGTTGCCATGAATTTTTTTGAGATTATTTGCACACCCCTGACTCTCAAACAACATATAGCAAGGAGATCAATGAGAAGGAGGAGAAGAAGGTTTTCTGTCATGGACGGAAAGGAGAAGTCTGAATGCACCAACGAGCAGCGACCTGTGAGCTGCCATCTATGGATTGGGATTGGCTAAGGGGGGAGTTGTCTTGCGCTGCAAGGGCATCTCGCAGATCGATTTCCTTGGTTTGATGTATCTCGGATTCTTATTAGTATTCGGTTTCACACATATTTGATTGGATATTTTCTTTGAGCCAAGCACCATGCCTTTTGATCACTGGTGAATTTGCACCGTACTGTCTAAACATAGTTTGTTGGTTCCGAACTTTTGCGGCACATAACCAAATTTTAGCTTTCAGGAGTTTTGATATTGGCCAGTTCCACTGAACATAAAAAGGGCACATGTAAGGACACAGAAGCTGAAGTAAATTGACATAATCCTGTAGGATATAATGTGAGAATAGTACACTGATTCAGTGAGGCAAGTAAATTGACATAATCCCGCAGGATATAATGTGGGAATAGTACATCGATCCCTGTGATGATGAAAGTTAGTTTACATATTCTTGGTTATAAAATTATTTTCTTAATGTTTTAACTTATAACCGGACAGAAATTGTTATTTCACCTGAATATTTGACCATGCTTCTAAGTTATGGGAAATAGAGGAGTAAGAGGAAATGGGGCGTTGTTAGGTGGGCCTTGGCACGGTTCACTTGGATTTTGGCATTGAAGCACCACTCTGTATGGCTAGCCTTCCATGGCAAAATCGAGGGTCCCAAGCTGCAGGTGAGCTCTTCTTTGCATCTGCAGGTGAGCTCTTCTTTTCAATTACAAGTGTCCTTTGCTTGATGGTTGATTATCTTTTGCTTGCGGCAGCTTGCTTGAGACAGGCCTACAAGCTCGGAGTAAAAACCACTGCGTGCACTGTGTTGTGCCTTAGCCTCCTGGAGTTTCAGCGTCAACATCATGTTTCTCTAACCGGCTTGTTTAGCCATGAACAGTGATGCCACCCTTCTCTGATTTCGTCATCTATATCTTTGTTTTAGGCATTATGTCTTTCTTGGCTGCACAATTGTTCAAACTCTTGCCTAGAAAGTGTCTCTTTTTTTTACATATAAAATGGATTCAACATCCAACTTTAGTCAAGAACAAACCCTTAGTAAGGAAGAGGAAGTGTAACCTCGGTCAAGTGTTCTACATGAGTAAGCATAGTCTTAGCTAGATTATTATTCTACATGTGTTAATATTTAAGAAATAATACAGATTCCGGTATAGTATTAGATGTATCCACTAGCAATGCAGTTTCATCTTAAGTGGCCAATGAGGCCTTTGTATTCTCTGATTTGCAGACTATATACAAAAGTTTCAGCAAAGTGAGACTCCAAAGTCTGCAACCACAGTAGAAATAAGGTTGTGGAGCAAGAGTTCTATTGTGTATCTTTTGCATTTATCTTGTCAGGTTTACATGCTAAATAGCATGCGTGTAAGTATAGCAGCACACACATACACTGCAGTTTGCAATTTCATATTGAGGGATTCATTAGGGCACTTTATTTCCAATATAAACTGATAATAGTTAAGAGCTTAGTAAGGTAGCAATAATCTGGGTTATAGCAGATATTACATGTGACCTACATGTGACATGCTTTTATGAGTAGAATGCAGAGTTTAGAAATGAACTAAAATATGAGAGAAGGAAGTGGTAGGCTTAGTTTCAGTTCGAAAAACAGGTGTACTGCAGCAGCATCTATTCAAATAATCCCTTGTATTTTCTAGCCGGGTTCATGCTTTATACACCTTTTATATGTGCATAAAGTACACCCACATAAACTGGAGTTCGTAGTCTCAGCAGTAAACATGGGTGCAACTAACTAGTAGCACGTCCCTATTATAAATCAGTAGAAAAATAAGAGTTTGTCTAAAGAATAGTATCTCTATTATAGGATGAGAATGACTGATTAGTTTATGCATATGTGTAAAAGCACCCTGTTATTATGCAAAACTGTGGTAGCTATAAACCCAAAATAATCCATCTTATTATTTAGTATACAAAGCTCCAAAAAGAATGGTAGATGCTATGCATAAATATAAATGGTCCTAGATTGAAAATCTCAATTTTTAATCTCCTAAATACAGTACGGACTTGTCCTGAAACATAGACCGTGTGTGGTGTTCTGTACTTCAGAAATGCAGGGTATGCTTAGTTTCAATGTTTGCTGATTCAGTCACCCACCATTAAAAGACAACCATGCTGACATTTTGGTCAAGTGATCCATGAGAATACACGAATGATAATCATCCCTTTCAACGTATTATACTCTTACTACCCCCCAACAGTAAAGAATGAATAGTTGGCTGCTCCCATTTATCTCATTTTGTAGGCTTACTTTGGGCAAAATTTAGTCTTGAAGGAATCTCTATTAGCAAAGGGCAAATGTCCAAAATGTCGTTTCTTGACTATATTAGGCATTTGCATCGTGCTTTTCTTTTTTGTTCATACTGCATTAGTCCTTTTTCAGTTATAGTCCATTGAGCTAAATGTTATGTTTTCCTTCCTATTATGCAGTTATATTTCTGATTCGAACACATCCATTTGTCTTGATTTCATTAATTTCTTATAAATTCTTTCTAATGAAGAAGATGTTGGCTTCATTTATAAATTTGTTACCTTGATTTATTTATTTTCTTATAAATTATTTCTGATAAAGAAGCGCTTACTTCTATTTTCCCGCCTTTTCTAGAGGACACAGAGGCGGGTGCTCTCCCAAGACACTAAGGAGGACTTCCTTGCGTGCGCATGCTTTCCCTGGAACCCAAATCAAACCCAACAGAAAAACACACACATGGATTTTGTTCTTGTCCCTGATGTTGTGTTGTGATTGGTGCAGCCGCTGGAGGAGAAAGAACAAAGGATCCGGGAGAAGAAGCAACTGGAGGAGCCAGAGAACACGACCATTGTCCTGTATATCGACCACATCCCCCAAGACTTCTACGAGGAGCTGATGCAAAGGGTCTGGTCTAATATAATCTTTGTTTGTTTGGATGATTTTGCAGGTTTCTTTCAGCAGCTTGGGGTTGTTAAGAAGAGGGTCAGGATTGCCCGGAACCATAAGGTATCCTATACTGTATTACAAGATTTTTGGTGATTTGTGTGTGTTTTCTGCAAACTGCTGTTTGGTGATATTTATGTAGACAGGAAAGTTTAAGCATTATGGATCCATCGAGTTCGGGAACCCTAAGGTAAGTACGTGCATTGGGATATATAAGGGCACACAGTATGTTTGTTGTCTGTTTAGTGCTTATAAATGCCTAGCATGTTCCTGTTATATCAGGAGGCGAAGATTGTAACTGATGAGATGAATAACTACCTGTTGTCTGACCACGCTCTGCAGATTGCGCCTGTCGCGCCGGAGAAACTTCATGCCAAATTTTAATCATTGCAACTACACTTCATCTGCATCAGCGGTGTCGAATCCAGCCACTGCGCCACCCACGGCCGAGCGCCGGGCACAAGTCCAGGTGCTGCGCACCCTTGGGATCATTGGCACCAACCAGAAGATCACCGCCGCAGAGATGAAGGCCTATGACGACGTGTTCGCAGCGCCGATCCCACTTGTCGTGCTCTCTGCCATCGCGGCATTGGTTGATCGTGAACTCCCCGTCGACCCGGCACCCGCGCACGCCACTGCGACGCCCGCTGGGGGCGTGATCGCGGTCTAGCCTTGTGCTCAGCCCCTCGTCGACCTCGTGCTCATGGATCACGACCTCAAGATTGCGATATGGAACGTGCGAGGCCTCAACGCACCCGCTCGACACACCACTGTCCGCTCGCTGATCATATCTAGTGGCGCCACCATTGTCTGTCTTCAAGAAACGAAAATGGCTTTGATTTGCTCGTCGGTTGTCCTTGAGGCCTCTCGGTTCTGAGTTTGACGAGTACGCATACCTGCCGGCGATAGGAACTTGCGGAGGCATATTGCTGGCATGAAAAAGCATGGAGGTGACAATCACCAACTCCGAGCTCACTGCCAACACGCTGTCCGCCAAGGTGGCCACCCCCGCCAAGGTGGCCACCCCCTCGAGCCAGCACGAGCCATGGTGGATCACAGTTGTCTATGGACCCCAATCCGACGCCGACAAAGATTGCCTTTCTCCAGGAGCTTCGCGATCTGCGCGTTGTTTGCCCGGGCCCGTGGATGCTCTGTGGCGACTTCAATCTCATATACCGGGACGAGGACAAGAACAATGGGAACGTGGACAGGCGCATGATGGGCTGGTTTCGTTGTCTCCTCAACGACCTGGTGCTCAAGGAGGTGTACCTCAGCGGCCGCCGATACACATGGTCCAACAAGCGATCAGCCCCAACGCTGGTGCACCTGGACAAAGTATTGTGCACGGTGGACTGGGAGGAGCGGCACAGCGAGTGCCACCTTCGTTGCCTGGCCTCCGTCGTGTCGGACCACAGCCCCCTCCTCCTGGACTGCTCCCCAATCCCGCCCGGTCACCGCCGCTTACACTTCGAGGATTATTGGGTTCGGTTGCCGGGATTCCAGGAGGTAGTTGCAGCGGCTTGGCACTCCGTCGGCTCTACTGACCCATTCGAGTGACTCAGGCTACGCATGCAAGCCACTGCATGTAAGCTGACCAGTTGGAACGCTCGCACTGTTGGCAACGTGCGCTACAAGATGGCCCTCTCCCGCGAGCTGCTGCACCGCTTCGATGCCGCGCAGGAGAGCCGGCCTCTCTCGGCGCACGAGGATTGGCTTCGTCGTCAAATCAAAACCTCCTACATGGGGCTGGCATCGCTTGAGCGCATCATCGCACGGTAGCGAGCGCGTATTGCCTCCCTCCAGGACGGGGATACAAATACCTCCTTCTTCCACCACCAGTGCTCCTATCGTCGCCAGAAGAACAGGATCCATAGCCTGGCCGGGGACGAACAGGTCCTAACCGGCCATGACAACATGGCCGCGGCCACTTTCGCGCACTTCGGTCACCACTACCCATCGCGAGTGCACGCTCAACCTCGCGCAGCTCATTGAGCCCGCTGACGACCTTCTTGAGCTCGATGCGCCCTTCACCAACGAGGAAATTTGGAATGCCGTCAAGCGGCTGCCGGCGCGCAAGGCCCCGGGGCCGGACGACTTCACCGCCGAGTTCCTCCGCGCCTGCTGGCCCATCGTCAAGGATGACTTCGCCGCCGTCTTTCAGCAGCTCTACGACTTGCACGGCCGCGGATTCTCACGCCTCAACGAAGCCCTCCTATCGCTGCTGCCAAAGCACGCCGATGCGCTCGGCCTGCGAGACTACAGGCCGATCAACCTTATTCACTTGGTGGCCAAGATCTTCGCCAAGGTGTTGTCGCTCTGCCTCGCGCCAAAGCTTGACTCGCTCGTCAACAACAACCAGAACACCTTCATCTCCGGCCGCAGTCTGCACGACAATTTCGTCCTTGTTCGGCAGTCCGCACGCCTGCTGCACCAGCTCGGGGCGCCGCGCATCCTCGTCAAGCTTGACCTTGCTTGCGTGTTCGACTCACTTTCATGGCCATTTCTCTTCGAGGTGCTGCGACAGTATGGCTTCGGAGACAGATTCTTGGAGTGGCTCGCGATCTTGCTGTCTTCCGCTAGCACGAAGGTGCTGCTCAACGAAAGCCCTGGCCCACCAATTTGGCATTGCCAGGGCCTACGCCAAGGCGACCCCGTCTCACCTCAGCTGTTCGTCCTCGCCGTGGACACTCTTGGGCGCCTTTTCAAGCGAGCTGCGGACATGGGAGTCCTGCGTAGATTGCATCCTACAAGGTCCATCCCGCCAGTCTCGCTGTATGCGGATGACGTTGTCCTATTCTTCCATCCCCACTTTGAGGACATTGAAGCTGTCAAGGCCATCCTGCAACTGTTCAGCCGGGCCTCTGGACTGCATGTAAACTACGCCAAGAGCGCAGCCACACTCATTCGCTGTGAGGCCGACGAGGCTGCTCCCGCCATCCAGCTCCTGGGCTGCCCAATCGTCGAGTTCCCCCTTACCTACCTGGGCATCCCCCTTACCATCCGACGACCTACTGCCGCCCAGCTGTTGCCCCTCGTCGACAAGGTAGCCAGGAGCCTTCCCTCTTAGAAGGCATGGCTGATGAACCGAGTCGGCCGCCTCGCCCTAGTGAAATCGGTCCTAGGCGCGATTCTGCTCCACCAGCTGCTTGTGCTTGCCCCTCCAAAGAAGACTCTCAAGCTGCTCGAAAAAATCCAACGTGGCTTCCTCTGGGCTGGCCGCGCCGAATCCAATGGAGGACACTGCCATGTCAACTGGCGCCGTGTCGCCCGCCCACTATCCTTGGGTGGGCTGGGAGTCCACGACTTGGAGCGCACGGGCCTATCGCTTCGTGTCCGGTGGCTCTGGTTCAGCCGCACCGTTGATCGTCGCGCTTGGAGTGGCTTGGACCTGCAGTTTTCCGCTGAGGAGTGTGCCTTCTTCTTCGCCAGCACCTACACCGTCCTTGGCAACGGTCAGATCACAAAGTTCTGGTAGGATAGATGGATCGAAGGACGCTCTGTCCGTGAAATCGCGCCGCTTCTGCACTCATGCATTCCCAAAAGGAGAAGGAAAACTACAACGGTAGCCGATGGCTTGCCGGGACACCTCTGGCCGCGGGACATCCATGGAGTTGTGGGCATTCACGAAATTGGCAAGTACATCTTACTCTGGCGCCTGATTGAGAGCACAACGCTCTTAGACGCACCAGACCAGCTCGTGTGGAAGTGGACTGCGTCGGGCATCTACACCGCCAAATCTGCCTACATCGCTTCCTTCCATGGTTCGACGACCTGCGGCAACTGGAAGCTCGCATGGAAGAGTTGGGCACCCCCCAGAGTGAAATTCTTCCTCTGGCTCGTCAGCTTGGATTGATGCTGGACGGCGGACCGCCTCGCCCGGCATGGACTGCAGCACCACAACAGTTGCCCCCTTTGCAGCCAGGAGCCTGAAACATTGCGCCATCTCCTCCTTGGATGCCCCTTCTCGCGGCACGTCTGGTTTCAGATCCTCTCCTGGCTGCGCATGACATGCAGGCCCCCGGACAATGAGGCTACCCTCTTTGATTGGTGGCATGATGCCCGACAAGTCACGCCCAAGGCGATGCGCAAAGGGCTGGCAACCGCGACACTTCTTACATCCTGGATGATCTGGAAGCACCGCAACGACTGCATCTTCAATGACGCGCGCCCATCCATCCGAACGCTAGTTCACGGCATCAAGGAGGAGGCTAAACTTTGGGCTGTGGCAGGCGCTGCTGGACTTCGAGCCTGCGATGTGCATTAGCTCATGTCCCCAGACTGTAATTCGCCTCCTAGGAGGGCTGTAACATAAAACACTCTCTCTTTTCAATACAATGAAACGCAAAGCTTTTGCGTTTTCCCGAAAAAAAATACACTAAATATTCTATTTATTTTCGCCTTTTGATAATGGAGACATAACCTTCAACTACAGTTATGGAGATCAAACAAGTTCGCTGCTTCACTGAGCCGAGCTACCGAGAAAGGAGAAGAAGAAAGAGAAAGACGAGTTGTTATGTATTATGGCCTCTTGATATTCTCCTCTAATCGTGCCTTAACCCAGCTAAGCCTTCGTGAGCCCAATATGGTGGATTCTTAGATGTGCTTTGTTGAGCTACTTAAGAGAGCCAAAAGAGGAAGCGGGAAAACCTGTTACAGAAAGCTATCTTTTGGTACAACATCAACGAAGAATTCAACATGTCATATTGGTTTCCACTATGTGCTGATGTGTTGTCTTATTTTGAGAATGTGTATGATGGTTTCAAAGAGAATTCCTCCTTAATTTTTTGTTAAAAGGGTTTGAATTAGTAACCTGAGTGGTTGCTAGAACCTAATTTTACAAAGACATGCAAATATTCTTAAAGCACTCGCGGTTTTAAATGGACTCTTAAGTTATTTGGTGCAAGTGCTTTTGTTCGTAAACAACAAGGCTATGTTTTTTTTATATAAATTGGGTTAGAATTATTACCATACGTGCTTGTGCAAAACTAAACCTACTAATAATGGATTTCTTTTCAAAGCACACATGGTGTTAGTGGGTCTTTGCGCCATTTGGCGCAGCGAGTCATCTAGTTTCAACAATAGCTAAAGCTTGCTTATAATGCTGCGGAAATTGTGGACATTATGCACTTAAAGGCATTTCCCAGCTTTTTTTTCATATACCGGAGCTACGAGGGGAACCAGGCGAGGAAGGGCCCTCAGGCTAGGCCATGGTCCCTAGCCCAGCGAGCATCCAACGGCCATAGCGCAGCGGTGCGGACCTCGGCCACGGAGAGGAGCCCTTAGCTAGGTTGTTGGGACTACACTATGTTTTTTAGTTCACTTTTCTTTTTTGGTGAGCCATGGCAACATGACGTTAGGTATGCTCTTCTGTGTTGAACACTTGAACTTCATCATCAAATATTCAAGTGCGGCCTTTTTTGTTCTTAACTTCTAATCATTGAGATGCATAGATTTGATGTAACCAGAGTTCGGCGTATAATTTTGTGTGTTCCATGGGTAGATTTGGTGCAGTCACATGCATCGTGACACCATGAGATCTATACATCTCGATGATTTTGCCACACACTTCCAATTATGTACTGCTTTAAGTATTTGTTTTCTTACTTCTGTTTTCTTCTCTACTCTATTTATTTAGAAAACGACTAATCCGTTTCCGGTATTTTGATTATGTGCTTCCAAACAACCAGATATTGGACATCTAACATTCCTGATCATACCATATACCAGATTTTTGTTAGTTCCTTTATGCATACGTTATATGGCGAGTTAAAAGTTCCTATAGTGTTTCTAAAATGCAATGTTCCCTTTGAATACATGCTAATCCATCAATCAGTTTAGTTGACGAAGCAAAAAAATTCCATTCATCCTTTGCGGTTTGCAATATGGCAGCTATGATTCACATTCAAGGTAATAAGTTGCATTGCATGTTTTTATGTACGTCGATCATATATGCTTGACTAGTAGAGTAGTAGTTATTCACAAAAAACAAAAGAAGTCGAAGCAGTTATCATATATTTTAAAATAACAATACCACTTATGTTATGTTTAATTTTCATAACCAAATAGTGCATCATACCAAATGTTTAATATGAAACTTTGTAATGAAGAGTAATTTTATAAAGTACATATATTTGATGAGTTCATACAGACTTATATTAAATAAATATAAGAGGTTGTGCTTCATCATAATGGTTCCAAATAGTATTAAAGTCAATATGTGCAAGAGGGTGTAACATTATTTAGGAAAATATTATGATGTCACCCTTGCATTTGCGTGATGAATTATCATGGATTGATTTGTTTTATTTTAGGGATAACAAAAACTTTGGTAGTAATAATATGTTTCTATACTAAAAATGAAAAAAAATAGATGTGCTAGAACATTTCACATAAAAGCAAAACATCTACTCCCTCTGATCCTAAATATAAGTCTTTTTAGAGATTCCACTATGGACTACATACAGAGCACATCCAGTGATCTACACCCTAAGATATGTCTATATGCATCCGTATGTAGTTTGTAGTGGAATCTCTCAAAAGACATATATTTAGGAACGGAGGGAGTAATCATTGAGGACCATAATGATGCTCATCAAAGCCATAGTTGGTCATTCTTGGTATATTTTCCATTTGGGGAAATTGTTTTAACGATTTAAAACATATTTCATTTTCACTCTTTAATTTTTTAATCAAAATAAATATTTTAAATAATAGGTTTTTCTTTTATAGTGAAAAACATATCTTTCTAGAAAATTCCATGTTATAGCAGACGAATTTCTCCAATATGTAGATTAATTTTTTTAAGAATGATTTTAATTTTCCTAAAAAAATTCAATATGAAATGAATATAATAATAATAAATATTTTTTAGATAGTTTACTTGCATGGTTGACTTTATATGTCAAAAATTTAATGAATTGTGTGTTTGTTCAACCTTTTGAGCCAAGTCAGCTGTAAAGAAGCTACTAAGGGCATGTACAATCTAGAGTTGGCAATAAAAAAATGGTGTACAATGAGTTATATCTTAGACTAATCTCGAGTTACCAAATATCCTAAAATATGTGCTGAGAGATATCATGCTAAGAGCTTAGAGCATCTCTAGCAGACCCCGCGAAAGCCGCGAACCCGTAAAATTCCGGCGAGTATGCGGGCTCGGCCCAATTTTCCGGCCAGAACAGAGCCCGTATACTCGCTCGGCTTGTAAAAAAATTTGATGCGGCCCGCAAACCGCACGCCCCGACCACTGTATCTACGGGTTCGCAGTGCGTTTGCGGGTCCAAACCCTATCCCCCGCCGCCGCCAAGCTACGCAATTCCCCACCCCCTCTCCACATTTCTCGCCGCCGGCGACCCCCTTCCGCCTCCAGCCGCCATGTGGGGCTGCATGTGGAGCTCCGGACGCGGCTCCGGCAGCGACCCCGAGCGCGAGCGGCGCGTCCGGTCGGACGGCGCGAGGAAGCGCGGGGTGAGAAAGTGGACCAACCGCGGCCTCTCTCCGCCGCCGAGCTTCCGCGTCCGCGAGACGGACGAGTACGACCGTCGACACGGCCGTACCCCGTCCTCTGCTACGTCCTTCTCCTCCGCGGCAAGGTATTCCTACACCGGGAGCTCCTCCTCTTCCGGTGCGGGCCTCCTCCCCGTGAAGAGTGAGTTGTCGGAGGAGCCGGAGGAGCCGAAGGACTTTGAGTTCGTCCCTGTCAAGGAGGAGCCCGAGGAGCTCGGCCGCCGCGGAGTCGTCGAGCTGGAGGACTTCGTCGCCGATGTCGACGCGGTTGCGGCCGCCATTGCCGAGCGGAGCGTCCAAGAGGAGGCGGAACGCCGGCGCCACCACGAGGAGCTCGAAGAGCTCGAGTTCCGGCAAGTGGTCGCGGCCAAGGAGAAGCACAACGAGTGGCGGCGCATCCACGAGGGGCAGAGGGCGAAGTACATCAACCTCGGCAGCTCCGGCGAGGAGGATTGAGCTCCTCCACGGCGTCGTCCAAGGCCTCGAGCTCGCTGCCGTGAGATCCCCACCCCTCTAGTACTAATACTGATGTAGTATGTAGTATGAACTAGTGTTTGTAGTGTTTGATCATGTAAATATATGTAGTAAGTGATGAACTACTCGCGTCCACGAGGTGCAATTTTCCCGTGAAACTGTTGTTTTTTTCTTCAAATTATGTAGTTTCATCTACGGTTTTTGCTCGGCCGCGCTCGTTCTCGACCCGCAAACAAGATCTTCGTCAAACTACAAACGCGTTTTGTGGGTCGAGATTTTGCGGGGTCTGCTAGAGTTGCTCTTGTGCCTTAATTTAGAAAAGCAAGCCTTTTATTCTGTTTTCTCTCTTCTCCACGTCAACATTCATCATATGTGACACTGCTAATATAGAATAGTTGTACATGCCCTAGGCCAACGAAAAGGATGTACTTTTGACCGCAGTATTCCAAAAAGCAGCATACTCTCCTCGATGCAAAATTTGCAGCAACCTATCGGGACAAAGTACTGACCATGCCAACGAGTGGCATACCGCCTTTTCCCAGTTTCTTCCCTTGAGTGGATGAATCGAGAAAAGGAAAAAAAGAGGCGCTGCCACCCCGACCTCACCCAACTCCTAGGGTTAAGGCCGCCACAATGTAGTTTGATACATTCCTATGTTATACCTCCCGTAATGTAGTTTGAGTATATTGTACTTTGATAGACTCTACTACGATTTTCCTGGGTGTTTCCCCATTCTTTAGTCTCCTTAATTGTAACGTTTTCTTTTCCAGTTTGACAACTTAAATTGAACATATGTATATAAATTTTCTTTGGGCAAGATGGCCCGAGACTGTCCGTTTAAAAGCTCTGGACTTGTGCTTAAAAATATTGTATGGAAAATAAAAGTTTACCATGATTTTTTATATAACAAAACGCATTGTTGTATCACGTACACCTTTACTTCCATAGCTGTATTTGGATTGAAAAGGCCATGCCAATTAAAATGAAGTAGACACTAAAATGAAGGTTATGATGAAAAATAAGAATTTAGGTAAGATTTTGATATTGTTACTATTTAATAAAATCATTAGCTTACTATACTATATATGAAAGAAGAAAAGACTGCTAGCAAGCAATAACCTTTTGTTCTTTGTTCCTAATATTATGGGAGGGGTGCTTCGGCTCAGGGGTCCAAATGCTCTCTATATCTTGTTCGTCCATGTGTGTGTGGGGATCTGTGCTATAGGGTTTTAATGGCATATACCGTTGGTGGGAACATCTGCAATACTAAGCGCCTGGCAATGCGTCTAAAATTCAAGAAATGAGTCTAAAATTCAAGTGATGATAAGCGAGTAGTATAGCACCGACGCAGCCTCCTCCGGTGGGTGGCCTCTTGGAGGAATCAAGCGAGTATGAGCAATGGTTGATGGAATCTCGACGTAGTGGGAGACGGCTGTGGGAATTGGGGATCGCTGGATCGAGAGATGGACATGAGTTTTCGACGACGAGAATTCATGATTTCATCTTTTTGAGGAGACATATATGATGTAGGGGGAGTGGCGAGAAAGCGCGTGTGAGCATATGAGCTATGGCCGGTTTAGGGAATAAAAGATTTAGGGATGGGCCATGGGAGTTGGATGTTGACACCACATGTCATAGGACTTATTTTCATTTATTACTTTTTTGTGGGCATCTATTGAATTACCCATGGGCGCAATTTCATACCCATGCCCTACCCATATATTTTGCGGGTATGGATACCCATATATTTTCATTTATTACTTTTTTTGTTTTTTTGTTTTTTTTTGTTGCTTTATTTATTTTATTTTGTTTCTACTTACAACAAAATACTTATTGTTGCTATTTTTATTTTGTTTTCTGCATTATTAATTTTTTTTGTTTTTTGCTTTATTTTTAATTCTTTTTCTTTTAGGCTAGCAAAATTATAAACTTTCTGTTAGTGCCATTAGTTTTCAGTTAAAATTTGAATTCTTTGAAATTTGTGTGAATCACAAGTTTGTGATTAACTTTACTAAAAAATGAACATAGATGCGCCTATAGAGTGTTCTCGGTGAGAACATAGTTGACAAGGAGCGAAACGGGATTAATGGTATTACGAGGGCCGAACCATAAGACATTAAAGCATTTCAAATGAACTCTGGAAAAGTTGAAAGTTGGCATGGTATCATAAATTCACCCACATAGCATGTGCATGTACAAAACGGACAATGGTATCATACTCGTCTGTTACAAAGTTGGCATGGTATCATCATAATAGTTGCGGGAGAAAGTCTTCACTTTTTCTTCGCTTGTGTCATTTGCTTATTGCGCCGTAACCATGGATAATCTTCATCGTTTATCAGGATGCTGGGGTCAGCCTTGACTTTGAAGGGAGGAATTTCATGAAACTTTTTATAATCTTCAGACATGTCTGTCTTGCCCTCCACTCCCACGATGTCCATTTTTCCTGAAAGAACTATGTGGCGCTTTGGCTCATCGTATGATGTATTCGCTTCCTTATCTTTTCTTTTTCTCGGTCTGGTAGACATGTCCTTCACATAGATAACCTGTGCCACATCATTGGCTAGGACGAACGGTTCGTCAGTGTACCCAAGATTTTTCAGATACACTGTTGTCATTCCGTACTGTGGGTCTACCTGTACCCCGCCTCCTGACAGATTGACCCATTTGCACTTAAACAAAGGGACCTTAAAATCATGTCCGTAGTCAAGTTCCCATATGTCCACTATATAACCATAATATGTGTCCTTTCCTCTCTCGGTTGTTGCATCAAAGCGGACACCATTGTTTTGGTTGGTGCTCTTTTGATCTTGGTCAATCGTGTAAAATGTATTCCCAATTATCTCGTATCCTTTCCAAATCAATACAGTCAAAGATGGTCCCCTGGACAACAAGTACAGCTCATCACAAACAGTGTTGTCACCTCTGTGACGTGTTTCCAACTAACTGCTGAAAGTCCTGATGTGTTCACATGTAATCCAGTCGTCGCACTGCTCCGGGTGTTTGGAGCGCAGACTGTTCTTGTGTTCATCGACATACGGGGTCACCAAGGTAGAGTTCTGTAGAACTGTGTAGTGTGCTTGAGACCAAGAATATCCGTCCCTGCATATTATTGAGTCCCTTCCAAGCGTGCCTTTTCCAGTCAGTCTACCCTCATACCGCGATTTAGGGAGACCTATCTCCTTAAGGCCAGGAATGAAGTCAACACAAAACCCGATGACATCCTCTGTTTGATGGCCCATGGAGATGCTTCCTTCTGGCCTAGCGCGGTTACGGACATATTTCTTTAGGCCTCCCATGAACCTCTCAAAGGGGTACATATTGTGTAGAAATACGGGGCCCAGAATGACAATCTCGTGAACTAGATGAACTAGGACGTGTGTCATGATATTGAAGAAGGATGGTGGGAACACCAACTCAAAACTGACAAGACATTGCACCACATCACTCCTTAGCCTTGGTATGATTTCTGGATCAATCACCTTCTGAGAGATTGCATTAAGGAATGCACATAGCTTCACAATGGCTAATCGGACGTTTTCTGGTAGAAGCCCCCTCAATGCAACCGAAAGCAGTTGCGTCATAATCACGTGGCAGTCATGAGACTTTAGGTTCTGAAACTTTTTCTCTGCCATATTTATTATTCCTTTTATATTCGACGAGAAGCCAGTCGGGACCTTCATACTAAGAAGGCATTCAAAGAAGATTTCCTTCTCTTCTTTGGTAAGAGCATAGCTGGCAGGACCTTCATACTGCTTTGGAGGCATGCCGTCTTTTTCGTGCAAATGTTGCAGGCCCTCCCGTGCCTCAGATGTATCTCTTGTCTTCCCATACACGCCCAAGAAGCCTAGCAGGTTCACGCAAAGGTTCTTCGTCACGTGCATCACGTCGATCGAAGAGCGGACCTCTAGGTCTTTCCAGTAGGATAGGTCCCAAAATATAGATTTCTTCTTCCACATGGGTGTGTGTCCCCCAACGTCACTCGCAACAGCTAGTCTGCCAGGACCCTTTCTAAAGATTACGTGTAAATCATTGACCATAGCAAGTACGTGATCACTGGTACGCATGGCGGGATTCTTCCAGTGATCTGCCTCGCCTTTGAAATGCTTGCCTTTCTTTCGACATTGATGGTTGGTCGGAAGAAATCGACGATGGTCCAGGTACACATTCTTCCTGCAACTTCCCAGGTATATACTATCGGTGTCAAGTAAACAGTGCGTGCATGCGTGGTATCCCTTGTTTGTCTGTCCTGAAAGGTTACTGAGAGCGGGCCAATTGTTGATGGTCACGAACAGCAACGCCAATAGGTCAAATTCCTCCTGTTTGTGCTCATCCCACGTACGTACACCGTTTCCATTCCACAGCTGTAAAAGTTCTTCAACTAATGGCCTTAGGTACACATCAATGTCGTTGCTGGGTTGCTTAGGGCCTTGGATGAGAACTAGCATCATAATGAACTTCCGCTTCATGCACATCCAAGGAGGAAGGTTATACATACATAGAGTCACAGGCCAGGTGCTGTGATTGCTGCTCTGCTCCCCGAAAGGATTAATGCCATTCGTGCTTAAAGCAAACCATACATTCCTTGGGTCACTTGCAAACTCATCCCAGTACTTTCTCTCGATTTTTCTCCACTGCGACCCGTCAGCGGGTGCTCTCAACTTCCCGTCTTTCTTACGGTCCTCACTGTGCCATCGCATCAACTTGGCATGCTCTCCGTTTCTGAACAGACGTTTCAACCCTGGTATTATAGGAGCATACCACATCACCTACGCAGGAACCCTCTTCCTGGGGGGCTCGCCATCAACATCACCAGGGTCATCTCGTCTGATCTTATACCGTAATGCACCGCATACCGGTCATGCGTTCAGATCCTTGTACGCACCGCGGTAGAGGATATAGTCATTAGGCATGCATGTATCTTCTGCACCTCCAATCCTAGAGGGCATACGACCTTCTTTGCTACGTATGTACTGTCGGGCAATTTGTTATCCTTTGGAAGCTTCTTCTTCAATATTTTTAGTAGCTTCTCAAATCCTTTGTCAGGCACAGCATTCTCTGCCTTCCACTGCAGCAATTCCAGTATGGTACCGAGCTTTGTGTTGCCATCTTCGCAATTGGGGTACAACCCTTTTTTGTGGTCCTCTAACATGCGATCGAACTTCACCTTCTCCTTTTGACTTTCGCATTGCGTCCTTGCATGGACAATGACCCGACGGAGATCATCATCATCGGGCACATCGTCTGGTTCCTCTTGATCTTCAGCAGCTTCGCCCGTTGCAGCATCATCGTGCACATCGTCTGGTTCCTCTTGATCTTCAGTAGCATCACCGTATTCAGGGGGCACATAGTTGTCATCGTACTCTTCTTCTTCGCCGTCTTCCATCGTAATCCCTATGTCTTCGTACCTCGTCCAAACATTATAGTGTGGCATGAAACCCTTGTAAAGCAGGTGGGTGTGAAGGATTTTCCGGTCAGAGTAAGACTTCGTATTCCCACATATAGGGCATGGACAACACATAAAACCATTCTGCTTGTTTGCCTCAGCCACTTCGAGAAAATCATGCACACCCTTAATGTACTCGGAGGTGTGTCTTGAACCGTACATCCATTGTCGGTTCATCTGCGTGCATTATATATAATTAAGTGTGTCAAAAATCATTACAGAACATCATGAATAGATAATTAAGTGATCAAATTAATAGAAGTTCATCATCACATTAAAACCAAAGTACATACATAGTTCTCATCTAACAACATAAATCTCTGCAGAGCATTTAAATTAATTAAACCATACATTGAAACTATGTAAAACATTTCAATGCAAAAATAAATGCGATCATAATTGCAACCAATGTAACAACTGATCCAACGGTATAATGATACCAAGCCTCGGTATGAATGGCATATTTTCTAATCTTTATAATCTTCAAGCGCATTGCATCCATCTTGATCTTGTGATCATCGACGACATCCGCAACATGCAACTCAAATATCATCTTGTCCTCCTTAATTTTTCTTATTTTTTCCTTCAACAAATTGTTTTCTTCTTCAACTAAATTTAACCTCTCGACAATAGGGTCGGTTGGAATTTCCGGTTTTACAACCTCCTAGATAAATAAAATCTATGTCACGTTGGTCGGTATAATTGTCATAAACAATAAATGAATCAATAGTTATGAAAAGATAATATATACCACATCCGAATCATAGACAGGACGAGGGCCGACGGGGGCGGATACCAAAACCATCTCACCATATAAGATGCAATAATAAAAGTAAGAAAATTAAACAAGTATCTATATAAACATACAAGTAAGAATTTTTTTTCCTTTCAGAAAGAAGATAAGAACAAGAGGCTCACCACGGTGGTACCGGCGACGAGATCGGCGCGGGCGATCGACGGCGGTGAAGACGGGGACGGGACGTGACGGACCGCTAAACCTAGACAAATATTGAGGAAAATGGAGCTTGGAGGTCGAGCTTGGAGAGGAGAAAGCTTAAGTAGTGTGGCTCGGGCATTCCATCGAACACCTCGTGTGCATAGGAGGTGAGCTAGAGCACCACAAAGCTCTCCCCTCGGCGGCCAGGAAAAACAGAGCAGTGGGAGTGCTCTGCTCACGGGCGAGGGGTATATATAGGCAACTCATTGGTCCCGGTTCGTCCCACGAACCGGGACTAAAGGGCAGCCTTTGGTCCCGATTCATGCCACCAACAGGGACCAATGGTGGTGGGCCAGGAGCAAGGCCCATTGGTCCCGGTTCGTCCCACCAACCGGGACCAAAAGGTCCAGACGAACCGGGACCAATGGCCCACGTGGCCCGGCCGGCCCCCGGGGCTCACGAACCAGGTCTAATGCCCCCATGGGTCCTGGTTCTGGATTGAACCGGGACTAATGGGCTGACCCGGCCTGGACCATTGCCCCCTTTTCTACTAGTGAAAATAAAAACCCTAAATGAAAAAGAATTGAATGGTAAACACAAAAAGAAAAGGAAAACACAAAATGAAACATGGCCCCTCCAAAACCCTAAATCCCAGCGCTTGGCAGCGTCTGACGCATGGCAACCTTTAGTCCCGGTTGGTGTTACCAACCGGGACTAAATGTCCTCTTGCCTGAGCGCTCCACAGCGGCCACGTGGAGCCCCTTAAGTCCCGATTTGTAACATAATTGAGACTAAAAAGGATGGCCTTTAGTCCTGATTGTTTAATCCCGGTTGCCCAACTGGGACTAAAGGCCCTTACGAACCGGGACTAATGTCCCGTTTTCTATTAGTGTGAATTATCAAGCCATTGTGTGGTTTTAGGCTTAGTTTTCCTTTCTAAGCCTCTTACCCCTCTTTTCGCATGCGAGGTAAGAGTGTAGAATAGATCTGATCCGTTGATTAAAATTTGACTTTCCGATCTCTAGAGCACCCTGCCTGCTTGACGTATAAAAAAGAAAAAAGAATTGTCCCAAGGAATCTGATGGGAATTAGGTGCCATGTGAAAAGCACATGTGCACTCATGCAAAGGTGCATCTTTATCTCGACTTGAAAAACATTCACTTTAGGTTCTAAGCTGTCGAATCTCGAAACAAGGACCGACGGAAAGTAGGCGGCATGTGAAGGCTTGTGCGCTCACACGAAGATGCATCTCGAAGTTGTTGAAAAACATTCGCTTTAGGTTATAAAGTTGTTGAAAAACATTCACTTCAGGACGGGCAGGAAATAGGTGCCATGCATGTGGAAGCATGTGCGCACAAGCAAAGATGCAACTGCATTTGGACTTGAAAAACATTCGCTTTTGGTTCTAAATTGTTGAATCTCGGAGGCATCCCATGGAGCTAACCCGGCACGGTGGCTTCGCAAACATTTCCTGCCGCCGACTAGTGGGTTGGTGGCAGCACATGAACCTGATAAGGACGGTACATACTACTGAGATGTTAATTCTACGACAGGGAGTGGTCATTTAGAGGTCCATCTCCACGCTCCAACCACAAAGACGCCACGCAGGCTCCCAACCGCTCGCGCGCGCACACACACAGACACCGAGAGCGAGAGAGAAGCCATGGAGGGGGCTCCCGTGACCGCAGCCACCGGGGTCTTGGGGCCCGTAGTAGCGAAGCTGGGTGCTCTGCTGGGCAGCGGGTACAAGCTTCGGCACCGGACTCGCAAGGACGTCAACTTCATCAAATCCAAGCTCAAGTTGGTGCACTGCATCCTTTGGGCGGTATGGGAGAGGGAGGATCTCGATGCTGAATCCAAGGTCTTGAAGAAGGAAGCGCTGGACCTCGCCAACGGTATGCACGATGCTGTCGACGACTTCATCCTCACCATGGAGTGCAGCCGCGGAAGCAAGCACCTGATGATACAGAGCAAGATCAAAGCAAGCCCCTTCCAGGGTTTCAGGGCAGGAGTAGATGATGTGTCGGCCCGGTGCTGCAGCAAGTGGAAGTGGAAGAAAAACAAGTGTGCTCAACCCATCTCGAGCTTATTTTCAAGAAAGGACACCAAATCCAGCGCCCCCGGCAAAACGCCTTCTCCTCGAGCTCCATTCGTCCGCAAGGATGCGGCGGAGCTGGTGGGAATGGCCAGATGGGGGGATCACCTCATCAAATACCTGGTAGGAGGAGGAGGAGAAGAAGAAAAAGAGACCACAACGGTGCCGCCGCAGCTAAAAATGGCATCCATTGTTGGAATGGCCGGCGTGGGGAAAACAACCCTTGCCCACCTTGTGTACGAGGATGAGAAGATTAAAAGTACGGTTTTGCTAAAACTCATTCGAATGAGAAATAGATTGGTCTCATTCACTTTTCCAACCGTTGGATCCAGCTTCACCGCGATTCGTGTTTGTCATCGTGGAGAGCTTCGTAGCGACGTGTGCGCGCCCATCTGGTGTTCGGCTCACGACCCGTCCCCCTTTTTTTGTCTTTGCAGTCCGGCCCTGACTGTTTTTGACGCAAAAGCCCAGGCCTGCCTAGAATAGGATCTGCTAGTTTTTTATGAGCAAATCTGTTGCTGACGGAGTGACTTCAATTTTTTCTTTTTTTGGGCAAGCAAGAAATCCTGGCTGCTGCACATTGCTCCAATATTTCTATCAGCGGCCTTCAGTACTGTAGTGTCATGCCCTTTCTTTGTTGTTTCTTTTGTTATGGGAATGCAGACCTTAACTTTTTTATTGATTTTTTTTATTTTCTTCTACAGCACATTTTTGTGTAATACCTTTTGCTTGTTCTAATTCATCCCAAGGTCATATTTTCGTGTTTTCCCCCTATATGTAGGATGGTGTGCCCAATATGCCATTCGCATTGTGGGAGCGATAACGAGCAAAGTTTTCACATTGTTATCCGTGATGACTCTGAAGCTTCAGCGGTAATCTTTTTTCTTCTTTTCTTAATTTTTTTTGCCGTCATTTTATTAACATGAAAGCATTTTTTTCTTTTTTTTTTCTTTTTTCCTGTTTTTCCTTTTTCTTTTTTTGTTTTGTCAACAGAACATTCCATGCACTGCAAGGAATAAGTTTAAGCAGGTGTCTGGGTTGAACTTTAAGGTGGTCGGCGACGGTGTTTTTTTTCTTAGTTTTTTGTTAGTACAACCCTCCCCCTAAGCGTAACTGCATCTTAGCACACCCAAGCGTAACCGGGCGTCGGGGGGAGGTTTTGTCGGCGTCGATGAAAATTGGTTTCCATTTTTTTGTTAGGGTTTTTTGTTCGGTTTTGCTAAAACTCATTCAGCTAAGAAATTGTTTGGTCTCATTCACTTTGTCTGCCGTCAGATCTAATCATGCTCTGATTCGTTTTTGTCGATGTGGTGAGCTTCGTAGCGACACGGCGCAGACCGTGAGTTGTTGGGCTGGCGGCCCACTATCTCAACTAGCGCTTGTAAAAAAAAAAGAGGTGAACTTGTCGTAGGTTTGCAAGGGTCGCTAGCTGTGGGTTACCTTGTCGCTCGTATGGGCCCTTTTCGGCCTTTCTTTTTTTGCCGGGCCAAGCAGTGTTTTTACGAGCCTTTTCGTTGACTATTGGGATGGTTTCTCACTTGTGGCAATTTCCTCACTAATGTTTGCAATAAGTTTTCTTTTTAGACAATAGTGTTTTTGTAATAAATAAACTAATGTTGCATAATTGGCTTTTTGTTGCGTCCATGTTGTTTTTTCTCAACGCAATGTTTTGTTTGACCATGTATTATATTTCCTCAATGCAATGTTTTGTATGTGTTAATTGACAATGTTTTTTGCATGTGTTTGTTTTGTTTGACCATGTATAATTTGTGTAATTGTTTTTTACATGAATTTTTTTTATATTTGTTTTGTACGAGAGCTTGACACTTCAAAGGTGCAGAACCCCTTTCCCATTTTGCTGCTGATTTTTGTTGTTGTCTAGGCCGTTTTTTCTCAATACAATGTTTTTTTTCACTCTTTCATATTCTTATGTTTTCTTCTATTCGAGAGAAAGAGGGAGTGGTGATACGAAAGGGTCCGGCTTTTTAATTATTTTCTATTTGTTTTATAGTTTTACTATTACTCATAGGGCTTGTCCTTTGTGTGTAACTGCACGAGTTGTCAAATTATGTGTAATCAAAAAGAGTCGTGACATAAATTTTCTAATGTTCAACCAATTAATTTTATAGTTAAAATTTTACTTTCATTATTATTATTTCTGGAAGGGTGTTTATTATTTAGGGGTGGGGGTGAGGGGTTGTTTGAAGTTGCAACCACTGTAACTTGACTGCAACTGCAACTAGTCCTACTCAACCGCAACTGCAAGGGGTATAAAGCGACCACAACTAGGGTTGTGGAGGGTTGTCGGAGGTTATCGACGGTGGGCCGTTTTTTAG
>NC_041386.1:744712908-744713528 GCF_002162155.2 Triticum dicoccoides | reverse complement strand
TGGGTGGTTTTTTAGCGGTGGTGGGGGTTGTTTGTAGTTGCACCGTACCCCCCTAGTTGTGTGCCCGTACTCTTGTTGGGTCCTATTCGTGGCCCCCAATTGCAAGTTGACCATCAACTCGCAACTACGGGGATGTGTGTTGTGTGTGTATTTCGAGGGTCCCCAATTGCATGTTGATAACCGACTTGCAACTAGGAGTGTTGTGTGTGTTTGTCTATTTGTCAAGGGGTCCCTAGTTGCATGTCAGGCATTGACTCGCAACTAGGGTCCCAAGTTGCATGTCGATAATCGACTCGCAACTAGGGTATGTGTGTGTTATTTTTATCGAAGTGTCCGTAGTTGAATGTGAACCACCGACTCGCAACTAGGGGTGTGTGTGTGTGTGTGTGTGTGTATTTGTTGAGAACCCCCAGTTGCAAGTTGACCATCGACTCGCAACTAGGGGGGTACGTGTGTGTGTGTGTGTGTGTGTTTTGTCGTGGGTCCCTAGTTGCATGTCAATAATCGACTCGCAACTAGAAGAGCGTGCGTGTGTGTCTTTTTGTCAAGGGCCCCCCGTTGCATCTCAACCACCGACTTGTAACTAGGGTGTATGTGTGTTTGTTGAGGACCCCTAGTTG
>NC_041386.1:744706499-744712361 GCF_002162155.2 Triticum dicoccoides | reverse complement strand
CAACTAGGGGAGATGTGTGTGTGTGTGTGTGTGTGTGTGTGTGTGGAGGGTCCCCAATTACATGTCGATAACCAACTTGCAACTAGAGGGGTGTGTGTGTGTGTGTGTGTGTGTCTTTTTGTCAAGGGGTCCCTAGTTGCATGTCAAGCATCGAATCGCAACTAGGGTCCCCAGTTGCATGTCAATAATCGACTCGCAACTGGGGTGTGTGTGTGTGTTTTTTATCATAGTGCATAGTGTCCCCAGTTGAATGTCAACCATCCACTCACAACTAGGGGTGTCTGTGTTTGTTGAGAACCCCCAGTTGCAAGTTGACCATCGACTCACAACTAGAGGGGTACGCGTGCGCGCGCGCGTGTGTGTGTATGTGTGTGTTTATTTGTGGCCCCCAGTTGCAAGTTGACCATCAAATCGCAACTATGGGGATGTGAGTGTGTGTCGAGGGTCCCCAATTGCATGTTGATAACCGACTTGGAACTAGGAGTGTTGTGTGTGTGTGTCTATTTGTCAAGGGGTCCCTAGTTGCATGTCAAGCCTCGACTCGCAACTAGAGTCCCAAGTTGCATGTGGATAATCGACTTGCAACTGGTGTGTGTGTGTGGAGTCCCAAGTTGCATGTCGATAATCGACTCGCAACCACTAGTAGAAAAGGGGGCAATGGCCCAGGCCAGTTCAGCCCATTAGTCTCGGTTCAATCCAGAACCGGGACCAATGGAGCTATTTGCCCCGGTTCGTGAGCCCAGTGGGCCGGCCGGGCCACGTGGGCCATTGGTCCCGGTTCGTCCGGACCTTTTGGTCCCGGTTGGTGGGACGAACCGGGACCAATGGGCCTGGCTCCTGGCCCACCACTATTGGTCCCGGTTGGTGGCATGAACCGGGACCAATGGCTCCCCTTTAGTCCCGGTTCATGCCACGAACCGGGACCAATAGTGCTGCCTATATATACCCCCTCGCTCGCGAGCAGAGCACTCCAGTGCTCTGTTTTTCTCTTGCCGGCGAGGGGGGGCTTTGTGGTGCTCTAGCTCACCTCCATAGCACATGAGGTGTTCGATGAAATGCCCGAGCCACACTACTTAAGCTTTCTCCTCTCCAAGCTCGACCTCCAACCTCCATTTTCCTCAATATTTGTCTAGGTTTAGCGGTCCATCACGCCCCGTCCCCGTCTTCACCGCCGTCGATCACCCGCGCCGATCTCATCGCCAGCACCACCGTGGTGAGCCTCTTGTTCTTATCTTCTTTCTGAAAGGAAAAATATTCTTACTTGTATTATTTTCTTACTTTTATTATTGCATCTTATATAGTGCGATGGTTTTGGTATCCGCCCCCGTCGGCCCTCGTCCTGTCTATGATTCGGATGTGGTATATATTATCTTTTCATAACTATTGGTTCATTTATTGTTTATGAAAATTATGCCGACCAACGTGACATAGGTTTTATTTATCTAGGAGGTTGTTGAACCGGAAATTCCAACCGACCCTATTGTCGAGAGGTTAAATTTAGTTGAAGAAGAAAACAATTTCTTGAAGGAAAAAATAAAAAAACTTGAGGAGGAGAAGATGATATTGGAGTTGCATGTTGCGGATGTCGTCGATGATCACAAGATCAAGATGGATGCAATGCGCTTGAAGATGAGAAAGATTAGAAAATATGCCATTCATACCGAGGCTTGGTATCATTATGCCGTTGGATCAGTTGTTACCTTGGTTGCGATTATGATCACATTTGTTTTCGCATTGAAATGTTTTACATAGTTTCAATGTATGGTTTAATTAATTTACATGCTCTGCAGAGCTTTATGTTGTTAGATGAGAACTATGTATGTACTTTGGTTTTTATGTGATGATGAACTTCTATTAATTTGGTCACTTAATTATCTATTCATGATGTTCTGTAATGATTTTTGACACACTTAATTATATATAATGCACGCAGATGAACCGGCAATGGATGTACGGTGACAGACACACCTCCGAGTACATTAAGGGCGTGCATGATTTTCTCGAAGTGGCTGAGGCAAACAAGCAGAATGGTTTTATGTGTTGTCCATGCCTTATATGTGGGAATACGAAGTCTTACTCTGACCGAAAAATCCTTCACACCCACCTGCTTTACAAGGGTTTCATGCCACACTATAATGTTTGGACGAGGCACGGAGAAATAGGGGTTATGATGGAAGACGGCGAGGAAGAAGAGTACGATGACAACTATGTGCCCCCTGAATACGGTGATGCTACTGAACATCAAGATGCACCAGACGATGTGCACGATGGTGCTGCAACGGGCGAAGCTGCTGAAGATCAAGAGGAACCAGACGATGTGCCCGATGATGATGATCTTCGCCGGGTCATTGTCGATGCAAGGACACAATGCGAAAGTTAAAAGGAGACGCTGAAGTTCGATCGCATGTTAGAGGATCACAAAAAGGGGTTGTACCCCAATTGCGAAGATGGCAACACAAAGCTCGGTACCGTACTCGAATTGCTGCAGTGGAAGGCAGAGAATGCTGTGCCTGATAAAGGATTTGAGAAGCTATTGAAAATAATGAAGAAGAAGCTTCCAAAGGATAACGAATTGCCCGACAGTACATACGCAGCAAAGAAGGTCGTATGCCCTCTAGGATTGGAGGTGGAGAAGATACATGCATGACCTAATGACTGCATCCTCTATCGCGGTGCCTACAAGGATCTAAACGCACGCCCGGTATGCGGTGCATTGCGGTATAAGATCAGACGAGATGACCCTGGTGATGTTGACGGCGAGCCTCCCAAGAAGAGGGTTCCTGCGAAGGTGATGTGGTATGCTCCTATAATACCACGGTTGAAACGTCTGTTCAGAAACGGAGAGCATGCCAAGTTGATGCGATGGCACAGTGAGGACCGTAAGAAAGACGGGAAGTTGAGAGCACCCACTGACGGGTCGCAGTGGAGAAAAATTGAGAGAAAGTACTGGGATGAGTTTGCAAAGGACCCAAGGAACGTATGGTTTGCTTTAAGCGCAGATGGCATTAATCCTTTCGGGGAGCAGAGCAGCAATCACAGCACCTGGCCCGTGACTCTATGTATGTATAACCTTCCTCCTTGGATGTGCATGAAGCGGAAGTTCATTATGATGCCAGTTCTCATCCAAGGCCCTAAGCAACCCGGCAACGACATTGATGTGTACCTAAGCCCATTAGTTGAAGAACTTTTACAGCTGTGGAATGGAAACGGTGTACGTACGTGGGATGAGCACAAAAAGGAAGAATTTGACCTAAAGGTGTTGCTGTTCGTGACCATCAACGATTGGCCCGCTCTCAGTAACCTTTCAGGACAGACAAACAAGGGATACCACGCATGCACGCACTGTTTACTTGACACCGATAGTATATACCTGGGAAGCTGCAGGAAGAACGTGTACCTGGGCCATCGTCGATTTCTTCCGACCAACCATCAATGTCGAAAGAAAGGCAAGCATTTCAAAGGCGAGGCAGATCACCGGAAGAAGCCCGCCATGCGTACCGGTGATCACGTACTTGCGATGGTCAATGATTTACACGTAATCTTTGGAAAGGGTCCCGGCGGACTAGCTGTTCCGAATGACGCTGAGAATCACGCACCCATGTGGAAGAAGAAATCTATATTTTGGGACCTACCCTAATGGAAAGACCTAGAGGTCCGCTCTTCGATCGACGTGATGCACGTGACGAAGAACCTTTGCGTGAACCTGCTAGGCTTCTTGGGTGTGTATGGGAAGACAAAACATACACCTGAGGCCCGAGAGGACCTGCAACGCTTGCACGAAAAAGAGGGCATGCCTCCGAAGCAGTATGAAGGTCCTGCCAGCTACGCTCTTACGAAAGAAGAGAAAGAAATATTCTTTCAATGCCTGCTCAGTATGAAGATCCCGACTGGCTTCTCGTCGAATATAAAGGGAATAATAAATATGCCAGAGAAAAAGTTCCAGAACCTAAAGTCTCATGACTGCCACGTGATTATGACGCAATTGCTTCCGGTTGCATTGAGGGGGCTTCTACCGGAAAACGTCCGATTAGCCATTGTGAAGCTATGTGCATTCCTCAATGCAATATCTCAGAAGGTGATCGATCCAGATATCGTACGAACGCTAAGGAGTGATGTGGCGCAATGTCCTTTCAGTTTCGAGCTGGTGTTCCCACCATCCTTCTTCAATATCATGACGCACGTCCTAGTTCATCTAGTCGACGAGATTGTCATTCTGGGGCCCGTATTTCTACACAATATGTACCCCTTTGAGAGGTTCATGGGAGTCCTAAAGAAATATGTTCGTAACCGCGCTAGGCCAGAAGGAAGCATCTCCATGGGCCATCAAACAGAGGATGTCATCGGGTTTTGTGTTGACTTCATTCCTGGCCTTTAGAAGATAGGTCTCGCTAAATCGCGGTATGATGAGAGACTGACTGGAAAAGGCACGCTTGGAAGGGACTCAATAATATGCAGGGATAGATATTCTTGGTCTCAAGCACACTAGACTGTTCTACAGAACTCTACCTTGGTGACCCCATATGTAGATGAACACAAGAACAGTCTGCGCTCCAAACACCCGGAGCAGTGCGACGACTGGATTACATGTGAACACATCAGGACTTTCAGCAGTTGGTTGGAAACACGTCTCAGAGGTGACGACACTGTTTGTGATGAGCTGTACTTGTTGTCCAGGGGACCATCTTCGACTGTAATGATTTGGAAAGGATACGAGATAAATGGGAATACATTTTACACGATTGACCAAGATGAAAAGAGCACCAACCAAAACAGCGGTGTCCGCTTTGATGCAGCAACTGACAAGGGAAATGACACATATTATGGTTACATAGTAGACATATGGGAACTTGACTACAGAGTAGATTTTAAGGTCCCTTTGTTTAAGTGCAAGTGGGTCAATCTGTCAGGAGGCGAGGTATAGGTAGACCCACAGTACGGAATGACAACAGTGGATCTGAAAAATCTTGGGTACACTGACGAACCGTTCGTCCTAGCCAATGATGTGGCACAGGTTATCTATGTGAAGGACATGTCTACCAGACCGAGGAAAAGAAAAGATAAGGAAGCGAATACATCATACAATGAGCCAAAGCGCCACATAGTTCTTTCAGGAAAAAGGGACATCCTGTGAGTGGAGGGCAAGACAGACATGTCTGAAGAGTGTGAAAAGTTTCATGAAATTCCCCCCTTCAAAGTCAAGGCTGACCCAAGCATCCTGATAAACGATGAAGATTATCCATGGTTACGGCGCAATAAGCAAACGACACAAGCGAAGAAAAAGTGAAGACTTTCTCCCGCAACTATTATGATGATACCATGCTAACTTTGTAACAGACGAGTATGATACCATTGTCCGTTTTGTACATGCACATGCTATGCCAACTTTTTCAGAGTTCATTTGAAAACTATTGAAAACCTCGCCAACCGAAGGGCGCTCACACCGGTTTATAAGCCCGTCCCTCTACACGCCTTGTTGAGCTCACAAACTTGTGATTCACACAAATTTCAAAGAATTCAAATTTGAAAACTAATGGGACAAACAGAAAGTTTATAATTTTGCTGACCTAAAAGAAAAAAGAATTAAAAAATAAAGCAAAAAACCAAAAGAAAATAAATAATGCAGAAAACAAAACAAAAAAACTTGAAAAAAATAAAAATAGCAACAATAAGTATTTTGTTGTAAGTAGAAACAAAATAAAATAAATAAATAAAGCAAAAAACTGTTTCCAAATTTGAAAACTAATGGCACTAACAGAAAGTTTATAATTTTTCTAAAACTAAAAGCAAAAAGAATTAAAAATAAAGCAAAAAACAACAAAAAATAAATAATGCAGAAAACAGAAAAAAAAAACTGAAAAATAA
>NC_041386.1:744705708-744706319 GCF_002162155.2 Triticum dicoccoides | reverse complement strand
AAAAATAGCAACAATAAGTATTTTGTTGTAAGTACAAACAAAATAAAATATATAAAGCAACAAAGAAAACAAAAAAAGTGTTTTCAAATTGGAAAACTAAAGGCACTAACAGAAAGTTTATAATTTTTCTAAAACTAAAAGCAAAAAGAATTAAAAAATAAAGCAAAAAACAACAAACAATAAATAATGCAGAAAGCAAAACCAAAAAACTGGAAAAAAATAAAAATAGCAACAATAAGTATTTTGTTGTAAGTAGAAACAAAATAAAATAAATAAAGCAACAAAGAAAACAAAAAAACAAAAAAAAGTGCCACCTACTGGGCCCTCACGGCCTGAATACGACTAGAAACCCTACCATGGGCCAGAATTCAAGCCCACGGGAGGCCCAGTAGGCCCACAGGCACAGATTGCACGGTTAGGCCCGAAAGCCTGTAGTTGAGAGGAGCTCGAGAGGGTGGGCGCAGCAGCGCTTATAAACCACTCTCGAGCTCTCTCAACTAGCAAGGTGGGACTAAACTTTTCGGCGCGGGGCAGCACAAGGCCTTTGGTCCCCGTTGGTGGCACCAACCGGGACTAAAGGGGGCATTGGTCTCGGTTCGTGGAACCAACCG
>NC_041386.1:744665699-744705103 GCF_002162155.2 Triticum dicoccoides | reverse complement strand
GTCGCCGTCGCCGCGCGCGCCGCCCCTTCCCCAACCCCGTCGCCGTCGCCCCGACCACACGCCGCCGCCTTCGGTCCGGCCGCCGGCGCCCTTTCTTCTTTTTTTTATATATGCAGAAGTTTATATATGCAAAAATTTATATATGCAAAAATTTATACATATATGCAAGTATATATGTATTTTATATATGCAAAAATTTATATATCTAGCTAGGAAGAAGGAATAAAGGAAGAAGAAGAGGGGGGTCGATACAAAAAACTGATATATGGGAAATGTATGTATGTATGTATGTATATATATGAGGGGGGTCGATACAAAAAACTTGCATATATGTATTTTATATATGCAAAAAAACTTATATATGAGAAATGTATGTATGTACATATGAGAAATGTATGTATGTATAGATCGATGTATGTATGTGGATACATGAGGGGGGTCGATATACCCCCCCTCTCCGATAGCATTTTTGTGCATTTTAGGTTAGTGTATATATATGTTGATGTATATATGCAAAAGGTAAATTTTTAGAAAAAATACTTATTTTTTGTGTTGATGATATGATGATGTTTTCTTTTTCATATATGTATTAATTTTTTTAAGTTGTTAGTAGATATCGATTTTAGGTTAGTGCATTTTATCACTGATTTTAGGTTAGTTGATCGATTTAGTGCAGTTTATGTTTGTTGCATTTTAGGTTAGTGCATTTTATGTTAGTGGAGAGGAAAAAGTAAAATAAGGAAAAGGAAAATAAGTAGAGAAAGAAGGAGAAGAAGAAGGAGAAGACGAGGAGAGGAAGAAGAGAAAGAAGAAGAAAAAAAAAGAGGAGAAGAAGAAGGAATAGAGGAGCTTCTTCTCCTTTTTTTCTCCTCTTTTTTTTCTTCTTCTTCTTAATTTTTATCGGGAACGAGGGTGTCGAGGATCGCCGAGGGGTCGAGGGTCGGGAACTAGGGTAGAGGGTCGAGGGTCCTTAAGGGGTCAAGGGTCGAGGGTTTTAGGGTCGAGGGTTCGAGGGTTCTAGGGTCGAGGGATCGAGGGTCGAGGGTTCCAGGGTCGTCTAGGGGTCGAGGGTTCCAGGGTCGTCGAGGGTTCAAGGGTTCGAGGACCGCCGAGGGGTCGAGAGGTTTTCTAGTGTCAAAGTATTGAAGAAATCCATGGCTTCATCATTAGCCGGAAGTAACCATGGCATGATGGTACGAAGTCCTCCAAAGTTATTCTGGAATGGAGTCCCGGATAGGATAATTTGCCTTTTTGTACGAATTTCAGCAAAGGCCTTCCAAATAACGATATTCGGAAGGTCCTTGCTGAACTTTGTTCCAAAAAGCGAATTATCCTATCTAGGACTCCGTTCCAAAATAACTTTGGAGAGCTTCGTACCATCATGCACCTGTTACTTTCGCCTAATGATGAAGACATGGTTTTGTTGAATCCTTTGACACTAGGCAACCTCCCGACCCCTCGGTGATCCTCGACCCCTTGACCCTCGACCGCTCAGCGATCCACGACCCTCTACCCTACCGCGGGCGTCGATGCCCACGTCACTTGTGGGACATAGATGTAGTGTTCAACGCCGACCCCCTCCCGATAGCTTCAACACGTGGGGGGGGGGGGTCGATATTACCCCATCCTTGAAGCGTTCTCGAGGCCACCCCCTAACCCTTGAAGCGTTGTCGAGGCCACCCGAAACACTAGAGAAGCAGCATCGAGGCCACTAATTAATATGATTCCTTATTGTGACACGTTTGCCACTAATATATCCATATCTGTCATGTTTGAATAATAATTGCCATGTTGTAAATATTTGTAGAAACTATGGACACCCCGCCACGAGACGAAGCACAAGAAGCATTGTTGAGGGACATAATCGCACAAGGAAGTGATGTCGTCTGCTCGTTGATGTTTCTCAACGACAACGATGGTCTAGAAGGAGAGGGTGAAGAAGTAGCTGGCTATGATTTACATGGCTCCGATGACCCAATGCCGGTGCAAGAAGGAGAGGGTGAAGAAGTAGACCGTGAGGACGGCTCCGGTGATCACCAAACCGAGTCCGGCCAGGTATATATATTAGTTAAGCCTGTGCTGACTAGCTAATTGATGCATTCATTGTTTTGGTATGTACACATATTAATTAACTCTCGTCTTTGTTCTTTTTTCTAGCCCTCTGGATCGAGCACAACTTCGGTAAAGAGACGAGGCCCGAAGAAAATGTTGAGCTCAGATGAAAAGTTTGAGATCATACAAATCGCGCGCGACGGCCAACCGATTGAACCCTACCGGACAAAGAAGGCATTTGTTGCTCAATGCGGGGTTCTGGTTAGGGACAAGATCCCGATCAGCATCCACCAATGGTATAAGCCTAAGAACGAAGACCCTGAGGTGTCTTATGTCAATGATATGCAAACAAATGATCTTTGGACTGAGCTGAAGTCAAATTTCACCCTACCGCCAGAGGATGATCCGGAGAAGCCAGTTATAGAGGCATTAATCAAGTCTTTTGCTCTGAAGAAGATGGCAGACCTATTCAGGAATTGGAAGAAAGACCTCAATAGGTATGTCGAAAAAATGAGACACCAGAATTCAAGGGCAAATATGAGAAGATCAGAGATGACTGGCCCGCATTTGTGGCCCATCAGCTCTGAATCATGTCTTGGGTCAATAGTTGGGTTTGCCCGGCTCCCGTGTTTTGCTACCTTACGTTCCGCTCTATCGGCTAAGGCGGCATAGGGAGAACTACTGCGATTGTGTCCTGGTTCTTCCGGACGAGCACCTCAGTAGAGAAAGCCGAAAACTGATTGTCATGAGCGGCGAGAGCTGGTCGCTGGTCGAGAGGTTACAAATCCTTAAAGATTTTCTCCGCTTCATGCGAGGAATCGGTCTGGTACGTTGTGGAAAATGGCGTTCCCTCAGTCACTCCGTCTCTGAATGCTACAGATGTGAAGAGATTCAAGCAACTCGATTCTCAAGCGAAGAATATCATATGTGGCCATCTGAGAAAAGGTCAGTACGGCAGAGTGAGTGCACTAGAAACTGCTAAGCTGATTTGGGACAGGCTATCCAAGGTCAACGAAGGAGTCTCATCTCAACGTGACTCCCAAGTTGATGTTCTTCACAATCTCTTCAATCGCTTCAAAAGACTCGACAACGGAAATGTTCAGCAAACCTTCGATCGCCTCACTGACATCTCAAATGAGCTTCAAGCACTTGGTGCCACTGATATCACCGATCATGAGGTGGTGAAGAAATTGCGGAGATCCCTTGACTCCTCATTTGATACCCTTGCACTGGTGATTCAAGAACGAGCTGATTACAAGTCCCTTGATCCCGTTGATATCCTCGAGAGGCTAAACACTCATGAGTTCCAGCTTGCTGAAAGAGAGATCTCTATGGACCGAGCTATGGAAGATCACGTGCACTGAAGGCCAACGCAATATCTGAGTCCAAAGCTGAGGATTCTGGTAGCAGCCTTGGTGATCCTGAAGAATTGAGTCAGGAGCTAGCAATGCTCGTGAGGAAATTCCAGAAGCTCTCTCGCCGTGGCCGTTTCAGAAAGTCTTCAAGAAATGATGATTCCTCGTCCCGTGACTGCAAAAAGAGAACTTGCTACAAATGCAAGAAACCTGGTCACTACATGTCTGATTTTCCTCTGTGGGAAAAGGAATCAAAGAAGAAGAAGTACAAAGATGACAATTCTGATGACTCAAAGAAGAAGAAGAAATCTTCAAAGTCTTCATCATCAAAATCCTCAAAGTCTTCATCTCACAAGAAGAGCAGTCTCAAGAAAGCCCGGACTCTGAAGCGGAATCTGACGATAATGTGGAAGAGGATGAATTTGAGGAATCTGACTCTGGTGTGGCTAGCCTAGCCCTCGCTACTGCTTACGTCAGCAAGTCCATCTTCAACACTGAAGAAAATGACTTCCCCAACTCTGCTGACATGGGCAACGATGACTACGCTCCCACCTATTGCTTCATGGCAAAAGGTGCCAAGGTACTCAAACATTCCCCCTTTGACTCTTATGAGGATGAATCTGATGAAAATCTTAAACCTAGCTATTCAAAACTTGCAAAAATTACTGTTAAACAACAAAAGGTTTAGAAAAGATTCAAAATCAACTAGACAGAAGCGATGACTTGTTGGGTGAGGAATTGAATAAAACTAAGACTCTGACAGATAGTCTAGAAGAAAGATCTTGAGAAGTTAAAAGTGAGTTATGAAGATCTTTAGAAGGAAAACGATTCATTGCTTGCTCAACAGACCAGTTCCGCTCAGGAAGAATTTATTCCACCATGTCTTAAATGCATTGAGCGTGAATATGCAAATTCATCACCTGAATGTTCAAATGCTTCACTTGCTGCAAATTCTTCAACTATCTCTGTGGTTTCAAATTCCTCATTTGAGGATAACACATGTATCACTGACGATATTGCATGACTGAAGGAATTGTATGTGACAGGCATTTACAAAAGCCTCAAAGGGCATCCGACTCTATGTGATGTTCTTAAAAAGCACATCTTGAACAGGAACCCTAGGAAAGAGGGTATTGCCTTTGAGAGGAAACTCAATGCTGATGGAACCTACTGGAAACTTGAGCAGTACCCCAAAACCTCATGGGTTGTTGTGAAAGGACCTCCTGTAGACCCATGCTATTTATCTGGCTTTACCTCTGATTCTTCATATTCCTTTGATGAGTCATTTGACTCTAACTATAAGTTGTTTAAGAATCAGAATGGTGAAGTATTTGCTCGATATGTTGGAACTAACTGCAAGAACGGTCCCCCTATGAAGAAAATCTAGGTTCCTAAAAGATGCCTTGAAAATCTTCAGGTGAATGTCATCATGACACCACCCATGAAGAATAGGAACCCCAGATCAAATTCTTCATATGGACCAAATTCTTCATATGGATCCAAGTCCTCATATGGACCAAATTCCTCACATGGATCAAATACCTCATGCGGATCAAAATCCTCATATGAACATCATCGTGCTAACACTTCTGTTTCGCAGGGTAAGTCTAAGGGCCATGAATATGTGCATTATTCTTCAAACCATTATGTTCATAAGTCTTCGAAGAATTTCTCTGCTTATTCATATGCTTATCCTAACCATTCTTCTATGAAACAAAGTGCACTGGCTTCTATGCCATCATTTTCTGATGGAGCTCGTAGAATGATGAAATCTTTGCCACCCCTCCAGATGTGGGTGGTGAAGAAAAAGAACTAACCTCTTATGCAGGGTCATGTCTCCAGACGAACTTACTCGTCTGAATAATTTGCTGGAGACCTGAATATGCTTGAAAGGATGCAAGCTAATCATGAAGAAATGAGTCATTCATTTCTCACGTCCTCATATTGCTATACCTGTTACTGTTGATGAAATTGATATCATATTCGTCACTGATGAAGTATATGGGTTCATAAGTTGCACTAATTCATCTGCAGGATGAACAAACCAAGGCTACTGAGTGGGTCCTCGACAGTGGATGTACAAATCACATGACTGGTGACAGAAGCTTGTTGATGGACATTGATTTGTCACCATCTCGTCTGAAGCATATCACCTACGCTGACAAAGGCAAAAGAAAGGTATTGGGTCTGGGTAAGGTTGCAATTTCAAAGGATAAACACATGGACAAAGTCATGCTTGTTGAGTCCTTAGGATTCAATCCTATGTCTCTCTCAATGCTTTGTGATCTTGATATGGTTGTTGTCTGGCAAATTTCGTTGCCTTGTGCTAATGGAATCTGACAACTCCAAAGTCCTCGAAGGCTTTAGGAAAGGAGACTTGTATATTGTTGATTTCTCTGGAGGACCACATCCTGCCACATGTCTACATGCAAAAGCTTTAGAATGCTGGTTATGGCATCGACGACTTGGTCATGCTGGGATGAGGAAGTTGCATACACTCGTGAAGAAGAAGCACGTCATTAGCATCGAGGGTATGAAATTCCTCAAAGATCATCTTTGTGGGGCTTGCGAGGATGGAAAGATCACCAGATCCAAGCATCCCGTGAAGACTACCATGACCACTTCTTGTCCCTTTGAATTACTTCATATGGATCTATTTGGCCCTACTCATTATGCCACGTTCACTAGTTCTACATCTTTATATGGCTTTGTCATAGTTGATGACTACTCTCGTTACACATGGGTGCATATCATCACTTACAAAAATGAAGTGCAGCAAGTCTTCAGACGGTTTTCTTCAAGGGCTTCCACTAACTTTGGTGTGAAGATCAAGCATATCAGGGGTGATAATGGAACCAGTGTTCAAGAACACTGGCCTCGATGAATATCTCGATATGCTTGGTATTACTCACGAATTGTCTGCTCCTTATACTCCTCAGCAAAATGGCATCGTGGAGCGCAAGAACAGGACTCTTTGTGAGATGGCCTGCACTGTGCTTGATGAATACAAGACACCTGAGCGCTTCTGGCCTGAAACAATTGATACTACGTGCCACATCATGAACAAGGTATATCTTCACAAATTCTTCAAAAAGACCTCCTATGAACTCATCACTGACAAGAAACCCAATGTAAGTTATTTCAAAGTCTTCGGTGCTAAATGCTGGATTAGAGATCCTCACCATCACTCTAAATTTGCATCGAAAGCACATGAGGGTTTTATGCTTGGTTACGGAAAGGACTCGCACACCTACAGAGTCTTCAACATCAATCATCACAAAGTTGTTGAAACTGTACATGTGCGGTTCGATGAAACTAATGGCTCGCAAAGAGAGCACCTACCTCCTGTGCTAGATGAAATGTCACATGGGGAATCCATCAAGTTCAAA
This sequence comes from Triticum dicoccoides, assembly GCF_002162155.2. NCBI lineage: Eukaryota > Viridiplantae > Streptophyta > Magnoliopsida > Poales > Poaceae > Triticum > Triticum dicoccoides. Next base: position 744,698,307 of record NC_041386.1, on the reverse strand, counting down.
GCTACTGAGGATGTCATCCCTACTGAAGAATCTGCTAAAGAAGTCATTCCTGATCGTGAACAAAATCATACTGGTGCTGCTGAAGAAACTGGTCCTGAAGAAACTGCTGGGCCTAAGCAAAGTCATCAACCCGCACATCCTCGCATTGCAAATGAAGTGCAAGTTGAGAAGATTATCGATGACATTCGCGCACCAGGTCCCCTCACACGCTCAAAAGCTTCACATTTATCTAACTTTTGTGGGCATTTTGTTTTCGTCTCTATCACAGAGCCCACTAAAGTAGATGAAGCATTCATGGAATCTGAGTGGATTCAAGCCATGCAAGATGAATTGCATCAATTCGAGCTCAACAATGTGTGGGAGCTTGTCAAGCGACCAGACCCACGCAAGCACAACATCATCGGTACCAAATGGATCTACTGCAACAAACAAGATGAAAATGGCCTCGTGGTGAGGAATAAGGCTCGTCTTGTAGCTCAAGGCTACACACAGGTTGAAGGAATTGATTTCAATGAAACTTTGGCACCTGTTGCTAGACTTGAGGCTATTCGCATATTGCTTGCTTATGCTAACCATCATAATATCATCTTACAACAAATGGATGTGAAAAGTGCATTCCTCAATGGTAAGCTTGAGGAAGAAGTATATGTTGCTCAACCACCAGGTTTTGAGGATCCAAAATTTCCAGATGACGTCTACAAACTCAACAAGGCCCTCTATGGCCTCAAGCAAGCACCTCGGGCGTGGTATGACACACTGAAGGAATTCCTCATGAAGAAAGGCTTCAAACCCGGTTCACTTGACCCAACTCTTTTCACCAAATCATATGATGATGAATTATTCGTGTGCCAAATATATGTTGATGATATTATCTTTGGCTGTACTAACCAACGTTACAGTGATGAATTTGCCTATATGATGAGTGAAGAATATCAATTTTCTATGATGGGAGAATTGAAATTCTTCTTAGGTCTTTAGATTTGTCAACAATACAATGGCATATTCATATCTCAGGAGAAATACCTCAAGGATGTGTTGAGGAAATTCGGCATGCAAGATTGCAAAGGCATCAAAATTCCTATGCCCGCAAATGGCCATCTATGCACTAATGAAAATAGTAAAGACTTCGATCAAAAGGTATACCGCTCCATGATTGGCTCTTTATTGTACTTATGTGCATCTAGGCCGCATATTATGCTTAGTGTTTGCATGTGTGCCTGATTTCAAGCTACACCGAAGAAATCACACCATAAGACTGTGAAGCATATTCTTCGATATCTAGCTCACACACCAACACTTGGATTATAGTATCCCAAGGGCTCTTCCTTTGATCTCATTGGATATTCAGAGTCTGACTATGCTGGCGATCCGTTGGACTGCAAGTCAATGTCAGGCACATGTCATTTCCTCGGACGATCCTTGGTATGTTAGTCCTCAAAGAAGCAGAACTGTGTATCACTCTCCACTGCAGAAGCTGAGTACATTGTTGTTGGATCTTACTGTGCTCAGTTACTATGGATGAAGCAAACACTCAAGTACTACGACATCAATGTGAAGAATGTGCTTCTCTACTGCGACAATGAGAGTGCTATCAAGATTGCTCACAACCCAGCTCAGCACTCGAAAACAAAGCACATCCAGATTCATCATCATTTTCTTCGTGACCATGTGTTGAAGGGCAACATCTGCATCGACCATGCAAGTACTGATGACCAGGTGGCCGATATCTTCACAAAGCCCTTGGATGAGAAAAGATCTAGCAAGTTGCGGTGTGAGCTAAATATCCTAGAATCTTTGAATGTTCTTTGAAAAGGACACACATCCTAACACTTATGCTGACTTGGTGACTTAGATGTGCAACACATGAAGTAACGTTTTTCTTCAATCAATGAAGACTAACCCTCTAAGTGTGAAGAAATTAATGAAGAAATTGATTCTCAGAACCATACGAGAATTGTACGGGGTGTATGAAATCAGCTTGCTTATATGGTGGGTTACGCCACCAACCAAAAGTTGAAAATCTTCAATTTGAGTTTTTCTTCATTTTTCAAATTCCTCAGTTTTTCAAATTCTTCAACTTTGCATTGTCTTCACTCTTTCCGTCGTTATTCTTCATTTGACTATATATATATATAGGTATATATGTGTGTGTGTGTGTGTGTATATATATATATATATGAGTTTAAGTCCTCTACAACATTCACTTATGGCTAATTCTTCAAGTTGTCTTTTCTGCTAAGTGAATGTGATCGGACCCTTCCCCCTCTATTCTAAACTCAACCCAGTCTATTCACAAATTCTTCATGTGCGTTCTATTTGAAACTTGTTATAATTCTTCACTGAGTCCTTGTCAGCTGAAGAAATTGCGAACGAAACTTTAAAATATTCTCATCCGAAATTTTTGGCTTTTGCCGCTCAAACAGTTACACATTCCACGGTATACTTATCTACTCACCCACGATCTCACACGATCTCCACTTCTCAGTACGTAGGTGACACATGTCGCGCGAATGAGAAGGGTTAGGGGCACGTTCATCCAAATTCTTCAGGCGAACAGTTTTTCACCTCAGCTATAAATACCCCCTTCCCTTCCTCATTTCACTTTTACTCCGCTCGACCTCACTCCCTCGCTCGAGCTTCTCAAACCCTAGCGCCGCTGCTAACTCCATCATCGTCGGTGAGGAAGAGCTTCACTGCCTCGACCTCGTCGCCGTCGTACTCGCGCCGGCCGCGGAAATCTTCCCTCCGCCGCCGCCGTAGACGTCTTCCTCCGCCGAGTTAGGGCGTGCAAGATTCGAGCCAACGAACTTCCAAATCTTCTCTTACAGTTTGTCATGTTCTTTGTCAAGGGTAATTAAAAGTTACTTTTACCGCATTTATTCTACTGATGATTTTCATCAAATCCTCAAAAGGTGTTTATTCTTCAACCTCCACACTTTAAACACCTAGCACAAAATCTTCAGTTCTTGATATATTTCTCTAAGTGACGTTTTTCTTCATGATTCCTCAATTGTGTGAATCTCACGATCCGCACAACTCTGGAACCAAAGACAAAGAACACTTAGTGAAATTCTTGAAGACACATCGGGTCAATTTGCTCAAACTTGTTCAATTTACAAAACCTTCTAAGAATGCATATGACCTCTCCAAATTCTTCGCACCTATACTCTGTTCACAGGTACAGATGTCTGCTGCTGAATTACTAGGTTCTCATCAATTTAACTCATTTGCAGCGTTCCTCGAAGAAAAGCTGCATACTTCTTCAGAGAACTCGATTGTGCAAATTCCTCAGCTGAAGAAAATGGCAGATGGAAAAAGGCCTTAGAAAGGAGGAAAGAAGCTTGAGGTCAATACTGCTTTTGAGATCCCTGCGGATATCTATGCAGGGTACTACACGCCTGATGAGGCAACTCACGGCAAGGAAACAAAGAATGAGCGCAAAGTGCGCATTCAGAAGATAGAAAGAAGATGGGCAATAGAATGGAGGGAGTACAGATATGTCACTCCCAAATACATGAAGAAATTGGCTGATCCAACAAGCCTTAAACGTGGTGAGGATTATGCTGATGAGTGGGCCAGGCGGCAAGTTAAGCTGGCCAAGCAGGACAAAGAAGCAGTGAAGAAATTCAATGAGGATTCAGCTGCTGCCGCTGCCGCTGCTGAGGCTTCTTCAAGCAAGAAGGCTATGCCAAAGAAGCCAGGCAAGAAACCACCTTCCTCAGTGATGCCCTCACGGCCAAAGTTCTTCTTCAATGCCTTCACGGCCAATTTCCTCAGTGCCACCAAGGCAATTTCCTCAAGCTGCCCCAATTCCTCAGGTTGCTCAAACTCCTTGGGTTTCAAAACCCTCAGCTCCTCCGGCAAAGTCTTCAGCACCTGTGCATCTCGCCACGTGCCAAAGGACCACTGGCATATCAATTGCCTCAGGAGCTTCAGCAAGTTCTTCAGCTCACCCTTCATCAACCGGTCCCACTCTTCTGAAGACCAAGGCCACTGCTGGACGAGGCACTAGACCAAGTGCTCCCAAGAAGCAGGTGGTCTTCCAAACACCTTCTGATGATGAGGCTGATGATGATGAATTAGGTGATATCATCATGGACAGACAGACAGCGGGCTGCCAGAGTCAAAGGGAGTGTTGTGCCCCTTCTAATCGATCCGAAGAAAATGCTCGATTTCATCGACCTATGGCACAAGGATCCAAACACTCCTCTGCCAGAGCTGAACCTCACACTTGGACAAAGTCACATGTTTACGGCGTTCATTACTGAAGAAAAATGGAAGCATGACCAAGCCAGAGTGGCTAAGAAAGCGCAATACAAGAAGCAGCGCTATCTCAAGGACAATGTCCTCAGTCTTTTGCCTGAACAGCTCATTGCACTGCAAGCTGACTGGCAGGGTGCCAAAGTGCTGAATGGCAGGGTGCCAAAGTCAGATTCGTTCAGCTGACGAAGAAATTCACCTCAAGTGATGCTGCCCCTATGCACATTGACGTTACTCAGGCTGAAGCATCTGCTCAAGCCACTGAAGGAATTGCCAGCACCGCTGATGAAAATCAGGCTACTGATGAAACTGCAAGCACCAGGGTTGCTGAAGAAATTTCAGCCGCTGAAGAAACTGCCTGGGCAACCACTAGTGTTGTGCCTGAAGAACCTGCCAGGCCAGCTGAAGACTCAGTTGTTGTGCCTGAAGAAACTGCTCAGAATAGGCCAATTGCATCAGTTGGGCTTGAAGAAATTGATCCAACCCTCACTGCTCTGCCTGCACCAACACCAAGCCCAGTTCTTCCTCCTGCTCTGGAAGTGAAGAAAACCAAAGCTGCGGAGCGTGCTGCTTTGAAGAAGAGGAAAGCATCAGCTGCCATAGAATCATCGGCCCCCAAGAAGGTGAAGATTTTGACAAGTTCAATGGACAATTCCATTGATGTTGTTCCCCTTACAAGCATACCATTAAAGGAACTTGTTCCTTATGGTGAAGACTATCAGATTCCTAAAGAATCTGCTAAAGAAGATCCCTTTGCTACTTCCACAGAGCAGATGGATGAGGAAATTGAAGTTGAGGCTTTCACTTCAACTCCTCAGGTATCATCGCCAACACCTCAGTTCAAAGCTGAAGAGTCCGGCGTTGAAGAAATGGACGTGGATGAGGATGTGGACATTGGCTGCACCGCTCCAGTGATGACTGATGATTTTTGGGATAGCCAACACCCCAACTCTCCTCTGTTCACACCAATCTAACAAATTCCTTAGTCCCCAGCTCCAACTAAAGTTCAAATGGGCTCTGAAGAAATTCATGCCACCCCTTCCATTCCTGAAGAGAATCCAGCCACCAGCGCTGATGAAAATGCTGAAGAAATGGAGGCCTAGGCTACTACTGAAGCTGGAGATATTCCTTAGCCTGCGGCTCCAGAAATTGACATACCAGAGGTTATTCTTCAGATTATTGACACTCCTCAGCATCAGCCAAAGAATCCATTCTCCAAAACTCCGAAGTTCAAGGCTGATGCCTTCTTCAACGAGCATGTGTTCTTCACTAAATACAATCCCTATGTCTCTGCTCGTATGCGAAAGAAGCGATTCTGGACAGCTAGCCAAGCCAACTTCTATTCTTCAGTGCTGTTCGACAAGGACAAAGTCTTCGACCATGCTCATATTCCTCATGTTGATATGGAATCACTGCCTTGCTTTGCACCAGTCCTTGCTGCCATTCATGATGCTGGCCTGCTCAATTTCTGCACTGATATCTATGATTGGAATGAAGAACTCATTCTTCAATTTTATGCAACGCTGCACATCACAGGAAATGCTGAAGATGTGAACTCTTGGGTGTTGGACTGGATGACAGAGAACACACACTATAAGGCACCGGCAACTGAATTGCTCCGTGCCATGCCTGTCAGTCCTCCCACAGAAGGTGTGCGTCTGATCTACTCTGAAACTGAGCTGTCAGATCATTTCATGCAAGTGCTGATGAAGCCATTGATGCCTGGACAGGCCTCAAGGACAAAATTCCTCGTGAAGGAATTGCAATATGTGCCAAGGATAGTCTATCGCATTCTGACAAAGACATTGAGTCCAATCAAAGGCCACGACTCGAATGATGAAGAAGTCATTGGCATCATGAAGAATCTGCTTTTCAATATCATGCACGGTATTCCCGTGAACTATCATGATTTCTTCATGAGGACTTTGGCAAACGTTGCAATGTCCCCGTTTGTGCTGAAGCCTTACGCTCCCTGGATTATGGGATTCCTCAGATCAAGGTCTTCACTCAACTACAAAGCTGATACACTCAACCATGGCAGCTACTTGCCCCCCATTGAAGTTCTCAAACGGACATTTTCCTCAGCTGATGAAAAGGGCAAGGCCACTGCTGTTATAGATGAGGGCATTCGACCATTGGCTGGACAGCTTCGCAAAGCTGCTTCATACTCCACCAATGATGACTCTGCCACTCATGATTCTGCCGCTAATGCATCCAAGCAAAGTCCTCAGGCAACAGCTCCAAGGGTGATGACTGATCGTGAGCTTCTCCTCAGTCTTCATCAAAAGGTGGATTGCAATCACGAATGGGTCAAATGTCAGTTTGGTTCAATTCTTCACAACATGACTGCCACATACAATTCAGTGAAGAAGAACTATTACTACCTTAATGAAGTGTTTGATCGCACCTGGGCTATATTGTCTCACCTCTACGGTGATGAGGATCTCAAGCAGATGGGCTTCAAGCAGGACTTCGGCTGGGCTAAGCCCCCATCGAAGAAATTCAAGAAAGTTGTTGTTCCTCCTTTGGTGCCCAGTTCATATTCCTCATCCCGCGACACTGATGAAAATGAAGATCTGGACGACACTGCGGCAGGCCCTACTCCAACAAACGACCCCAACAACATTGACGCTCCTCCATCGACTTCGTGAAGAAACTCTTCAGGGGCGTTAGTCCTCACTTTTCGTCCCTTTTGGTCATTTGATGACAAAGGGGGAGAAATTTGACTTTGTCTTCAAGTGGGTCTATATATGGGCGTTTTTTTGTTAAGTTGCAACTCTCGCACTTCTGAAGCTTTTGTTGGTTGAGTTGTAAACTTAAGTCCGATGGTGACCTGATACTTTTGCTCTGTTTTTCTGCATGCTATTTCCTCGTTAATGTTATGCACGCATGCTGAATCACATTAGTCACCATATTTCATCATGCATTTCAAATTCTTCATTTCATATGTTAAATGCGTGTATGAATTACAAGATATAGGGGGAGATCTCCATGATTCTACTCTTCAAGTGTGCATTGCTTCAAAAGCAAATTCCTCATTATATGCATCTTCAGGGGGAGTTCTTTTATATCTTGCAATCAAACTCCTCAATATTAAGCACTTTCAATTCATATGTTTATCCCCGTTGAAAACTTAATCTATATTGGCATCAATCACCAAAAAGGGGGAGATTGTAAGTGCATCTAGTGCCCCTTAGTGATTTTGGTGTATTGAAGACTTATAGGTTAAGCGACTAATATGTTTGTGAGTGTACACAGGCTCTATAAGTCAATGACGAGTTTGATATTTACAGTGAAAGTCGACCCCTAAAAATGAATGTCTTCAACTGAAGACTTTGGTTCTCCTGAAGACTTTGAAAGTGAAGAAATTGGTGTGACCTTGAAGACTTCGATATTCATGTGAGGAATCTGAAGCGTGAAGACTTTTGTTTTCGTAGTTTCATTTTCTTCTTCTTGAGTCATAGGAAACACTGTACTGTTAAAGGGGGTCGAGGTAATACTAAGGAAACTGATTTCCAAGTGATGCTCATCTCAAAATCCTACACCTACCCAATACTTCTAGTGAAGCCATTGGTAATCTCATTTCAGTTTAGTCAATTTCTTCACTGACAGAGACGAAGATATTCTGGTCTCTAAGGAATATGTTCTGACTAAGGAGTTAGGAATTTGCCAGTGCGGATTGCCTACACAGTGCGGAACATGATAGCCCTGAGGAATTCGAACCTAAAATCCGACCATTGCTGTGCTACGGGCCAGCTGTCCAAAATATCCTACCACCTAACGGTCATATTAGACAAGGGAATTTATGTCTTATCATGTCGGGCTGCTCCCTAGGCCATAAATAGCCGCCCCCTACAACCACTAGCTAGTTCGCTGCTCCGAGAGAAACTGACACTTGTCATTTGAGAGCATCCCATCCTCCGAGGACTTTGAGCGAAAATCATTAAGTGAGGAAATACCCAAATCCCAAACCCAAACCTACAAACCCAAAGTCATTGAGCATCACTGAAGAGATTGCTCCTGTGTGGAACCGATGCTTGTTACCTTTGAGGACCGTGTATCCTCCAGACGGTTAGGCGTCATGGTCTGAGCATCCAAGAGGAATTTATGGATTGCCGAGTGACCAAGTCTGTGAAGGTTTGGAAGTCACCTTTGAAGACTTACCACTACTGTTGGGCGAGATTTGCGTGATCTTAGCTCAAGGAGAATACGATGAGGACCGTGTGTCCGGGACTGTGTGTCCTCAAGTTTAAATACTCAGCCGCTCCAACCAGACGTACAACTATCACAGCAGTTGGAACTGGTCGACCAAATCATTGTCTTCACCAAGCCTACTGGTTCTATTTCCTCAACCCTTTCATTTCCTCAGTTATGTGTTGATGAACCTGATCATTGCTGTTTGAAGACTTTGACTGAAGACTTTCTCTAATTCCTCAATCCTATTTCTTCAGTCTGTTTGTCTTCATCATGCTTATCTTGTGTTTACGCTCTTTGTACTATGTGTTTGTCTTTCATTTCATCATGATGACTATGCTGTTGCTCTGTTATGCTTATACCTGAGTACTTATTCCACTGCAAGTAGTCCTTCATTTAGGAATTTCCTCACCCTGAATTTCCTCAGTGAAGAATTCATAAAAATCGCCTATTCACCCCCCTCTAGTCGACATAACACACTTTCACTTTACATGTACCCCTAGTTGTTCTTGTTGACCCCGAACCATTGCCATTGCTGAAAACATGTAAAGTAGTGCTAACGGAACACCACCACACATGCTCACAATAGGTTGGTCACAATCAAAGCCTTGTCCAACCGAGTCAGGCTTCATCCGAGCAGCGACATCCTCCTCATAAAATCCATACAACCATCTTTTCTTTTCAGAACTCCATTTAGGATTCATTCTGATGCAGAGCTTGTTATTATCCAAATCATCTCCTGGTACAGAAGCAACATGAGTTGTGATGACAATTCTACTGCCAAGATTATTCCCTGGAAAAGACCTCCTGATGATGTCCCATTCTCCGCGGTGCCATATGTCATCAATTATTACTAGGTACCTAGGAAAGTTGGTTGCACGTATAATAAAGATAGTTAGTAGACAGCTTGACCAAATTGAGTTAGTAGACAATATAAATTTGAAATCCTGACCCCTCACTGTAGTGCATATTTCAGAGAACATTAATTAAACCAGGGATATTTTTTATAAACTTACGCACCTTTTGTTCTCTAGGAAACTGGATATGCTGTGGATGATACGTTCCTCTGTTCTTGCTTGGGTACCAGCAGTTGGTTCAGCTCCTACTTGCCGGACAATACTTGTGAGAACCTCCTTCATGTGGGGAGTTGGAGTGACGGACACAAAAACCCAGGACTGGAACTTATTTCCAATCTCCTCATAAACAAGGTTAGCAAGTGTTGTTTTCGCCTCACCAGCCATTCCAACAATGGATGCCATTTTTAGCTGCGGATGCACTGTTGTGGTCTCTTCATCTCCTTGTCCTACTAGGTATGTGATGAGGTCATTCGTCCATGTGTCCATTCCAACGATCTCCGATGCATCCTTGTGGACAAATGGAGCTTGAGGAGGAGGTGGATTTCTGGGTTTGGTGGTTTTCTTCCTTGGAAATAAGCTGGAAATGGGTTGAGCTGACTTGTTCTGCTCCCACGTCCACTTTCTACGGCACCGGCCTGACACTTCATCCACTCTTGCCCTGAAATCTTGGAAGGGGCTTGCTTTCATCTTGCTCTGCATCATCAAGCTCTTGCTTCCGCGGCTGCCCTCGATAGTGAGGATGAAGTCGTCGATGGCATCATGCATATCATCAGCGAGATCCAGCGCTTCCTTCTTCAGGCCCTTGGATTCCGCATCGAGATCCTCCGTCTCCCATACCTCCCAAAGGATGGAGTGCACAGACTTGAGCTTGGATTTTATGAACTTGACGTCCTTGCGAGTCCGGTGCTGAAGCTTGTACCCACTGCCCAGCAGAGCACCCAGCTTCCCTACGACGGGTTCCAAGGTCCCTGTGGCTACGGTCATGGGATCTCCCTCCCCCTCCATGGCTCAGCTAGGCTGTATGCACTGGAGCTGAAGGAACAGGCCTAGCTCCGGCTCCTTCCCGGGCTACTCTATGTGTGTGTGTGCACGCGCGCAGCAAACCCAGAATAGAAGGAGACAGAGTTTCAACTGGCTAACTTGATGCAACCAATAAGAAAATGGTTCTTTCTCTTCATGATTTGGCAATGTACAAGCGAAGCCAGGAACGGGATTCTCTCCTTTCCAAGAATAAAAAGAGCAGGAATCTTTTATCCAAGAATAGAGTGGCTACTGGTGGATGCTTTCCTTGGAAAACGAGCAAAGCTACTTGGTTCTTTTCCAAAAGAAAATAATCGTCCTTCCTTTTTTTCCTTTTTTCTTTCGAAAGATCCCTCCCTCGTGATTCCATCTCTTTTTTCTCTTTTTGAGCTTGCCATTGCTTTGAGCGCTTTGATGTAATGATGGATTTATTATGTCTGCGATCCTTTGGTGTCTTGCATAATCCAGAGAAAATGTTGCGTCTGATAAATGATGGAATGATGCTAATGAAAAATGTTGCGCCTTGTTCCTTTGGCCAAGTCTCTCCCTTCCACACATTTCCTCGAATAATTCAGTAGAATGCCACCGATTCTTTTTCCTTAGTGCCTTTGGGGTGACATGCTCCAGGAATGATGCTTCCCTTCTCAAAGGAGCAAATTCCATGCATGCACGGTCATGGACATGATGTAAGTCATGCATGCAACAAACACAGCAGCAAAAGCAAAAGCCCAGCAGCTTGTCAACTTTACTTGTGTCCACCACCATCCTCGGTTCCCCAGCCTCTACCTCACAAACCAATCAAACACAGATGCTGGCGCCGCTGATAGTGTTCCTCCATCTGCCTGCTAAACCCTCTTCCTATCCGGGAGCGACCACGCATGCCTCCACCGCTGACACCTTCGACGGAGGCCGCTGACTGCTAAAGGCATGCACTTGTCTCAAGTGCGGTCACTGACAGCATTTGGAAGCCAAAACCGACGACTCCCATTCCATTTGTTCAATAATGGAATAATAGAAGTGCTTGATCTTGAGGGCTGGAAGGGTTTGACAGATAAGCATATGAATGATATATGTAAAATGCTTGTGCTGAAGTATTTGAGCCTCAGACGCATAGAGGTTTCTGAGATCCCATCAAAGATCGAGAAGCTCCAGTATCTAGAAACTCTTGACATAATGGAGACAAATGTCGGGATGCTGCCCAAAGCTTTTGGACAGCTCAAACAACTCGTAGCATGCTTGGAGGGAAGAAAAACACAAAGAAGGCTTTGAAGTTGCCACATGAGAAGAACAAGGAGCTGATGAAATAACTTCGTATCTTGTCAGGGATTGAAATCAGTGAGGACTCAACAGCTGTAGCAAGCCTTCATCAGCTGACAGGGCTAAGGAAGCTTGCCATTATCGAAAAAGGCTTTCGCCCTGCTTTATATATAAAGCAAAGATCATCAACAACCCGGTACAACGCATGCCATCGGAACACACGCACACACCCAAGCAGGATACATAGGCGTTGAGCCCATCAACACCACCCCTAGTAGTACATGAGCAACCAGGGGCCTCAACCGTGAACTGGTCACCACAAAGAGAAGAAGCTAATGATATGTCTCCATCGTTTCTACTTTTCCAAACACTTTTGCCCTTGTTTTGGACTCTAACTTGCATGATTTGAATGGAACTAATCCGGACTGACGATGTTTTCAGCAGAATTGCCATGGTGTTATTTTTTTTGCAGAAATAAAAGTTCTCGAAATGACCTGAAACTTCATGGAGAATATTTTTGGAATTAATAAAAAATACTGGCGAAAGAATCAAGACCAGGGGGCCCACACCCTGTCCACGAGGGTGGGGGGGCGCGCCCCCTGTCTTGTGGGACCCCTGATGCTCCACCGACCTCAACTCCAACTCTATATATTCACGTTCGGCGAGAAAAAAATCAGAGAGAAGGATTCATCATGTTTTACGAAACGGAGCCGCCGCCAAGCCCCAATCTCTCTCAGGAGGGCTGATCCGGAGTCCGTTCGGGGCTCCGAAGAGGGGAATCCATCACCGTCGTCATCATCAACCATCCTCCATCACCAATTTCATGATGCTCACCGTCGTGCGTGAGTAATTCCATCGTAGGCTTGCTGGACGATGATGGGTTGGATGAGATTTACCATGTAATCGATTTAGTTTTCTTAGGGTTTGATCCCTAGTATCCATTATGTTCTGAGATTGATGTTGCTATGACTTTGCTATGCTTAATGCTTGTCACTAGGGCCCGAGTGGCATGATTTCAGATCTGAACCTATTAAGTTTTCATGAATATATGTGAGTTCTTGATCCTATCTTGCAAGTCAATAGTCACCTACTATGTGTTATGATCCGGTAGCCCCGAAGTGATAATAATTGGGACCACTCCCGGGGATGACTGTAGTTTGAGGAGTTCATGTATTCACTAAGTGTTAATGCTTTGGTCCAATACTCTATTAAAAGAAGGCCTTAATATCCCTTAGTTTCCAATAGGACTCCGCTGCCACAGGAGGGTAGGACAAAAGATGTCATGCAAGTTCTTTTCCATAAGCACGTATGACTATATTCGAAATACATGCCTACATTACATTGACGAATTGGAGCTAATTCTGTGTCACCCTATGTTATAACTATTGCATGAGGAATTGCATCTGACATAATTATCCATGACTGATCCGATGCCTACGAGCTTTTCACATATTGATCTTTGCTTAGTTACTTTACCATTGCCACTGTTACAATTACTACAAAACTGCTACAATTACTTTTGCCACTGTTACTGTTACTTCCATACTACTTTGCTACTAAATACTTTGCTGCAGATATTAAGTTATACAGGTGTGGTTGAATTGACAACTCAACTCCTAATACTTGAGAATATTCTTTGGCTCCCCTTGTGTCGAATCAGTAAATTTGGGTTGAATACTCTACCCTCGAAAACTGTTGCGATCCCCTATATTTGTGGGTTATCAAGACTATTTTCTGGTGCCGTTGCCGGGGAGCATAGATCTATTCTTTCAGTCACTTGGGATTTATATGTGCTGGTCACTATGAGGAACTTGAAAGACGAAAGAACTAAGATTTTTCCCTCAACTATGAGGGGACGTAAGGTACTGCCATCTAGCTCTGCACTTGATTCACCATCTGTTTTGAGTAAACTTGCGACACCTAAACCTGCTTCTGCTATTAATTCTGATATGTCGCATGTCATTGATAATGCCACTTCTGCTATGCATGATACTTATGATGAAACTACTTCTATGCTTGATAATACTGTGCCATTAGGTGAATTTCTTGATGAACAACTTGCTAGGGCTAGAGAGAATGAAATTATTGAAACTGATAATACTGATGAAAGTGATGATGAAGATTCTCCCCCTAGATATGAATTGCCTGTTGTGCCTGAGGGTTATGTTATGGATGAATAAACTGCTAGAGATTTTCTTGCATGCAATGATAGATCTGATATTAAGAAACTATTAGCTAAGCTGAAAGAAAAGTCTCTGAATGCTAGAATGAAATATGACCCTGCTTTTGCTACTTCACCTATCTTTATTACTAATAAGGATTATAATTTCTCTGTCGATCCTGAGATAATTATTTTGGTTGAATCTGATCCTTTTTATGGCCATGAATCTGAAACTAATGTGGCACATCTTAGTAAATTGAATGATATAGCCAGCCTATTCACTAATGATGAGAAAACTCGTTACTACTATATCCTCAAGTTATTTCCATTCTCATTAAAGGGTGATGCTAAAATATGGTTTAATTCTCTTGATCCTGGTTGTGTGCATAGCCCCTAGGATATGATTTATTACTTCTCTCCTAAATATTTCCCCGCTCATAAGAAACAAGCTACTTTAAGGGAAATATATAATTTTGTGCAAATTGAAGAAGAGAGTCTCCCACAAGCTTGGGGCTGGCTTCTCCGATTAGTTAATGATTTGCCTGATCATCCTCTCAAGAAAAATGAAATACATGATATCTTTTATAATGGACTAACGATGCTTCCAGAGACCACCTGTATAGTTGTGCTGGTTGTGTTTTCAGGGAAAGAACTGTTGATCAAGCTGAATTGTTATTGAACAATATCTAATGAAAACAATTGGACTCTTCCTGAACCAACTCCTAAGCCAACTCCGAAGAAACGGGGTATTCTATTTCTCAGTCCTTAAGATATGCAAGAGGCAAAGAAATCTATGAAAGAAAAGGGTATTAAGCTGAAGATGTTAAGAATTTACCGCCTATTGAAGAAATAAATGGTCTTGATAACCCAACACAGGTAGTAAAGGTAAATTCTCTCTATAGATTTGATGAAGGTGATATTCCTCATTATAAGTCTGCTAGCCAATGCTTGGATGAGTTTGATAATTTTATTGTTAAACAAGAAAACTTCAATGCTTATGTTGGTAGACAATAGAAACGTAATGCATATATGATTGAACACTTGAGTGATTATATGCCTAGAGTTAAAGGTGAACTTAAACTTATTAGTAAACATGCTTCCATGGTTACCACTCAAGTAGAACAAGTGCTTAAAGCTCAAAATGATTTCCTCAATGAATTAAATAATAAGAAAAATGATAATGCTGTCAGAGTTGGGACTAGAGGTGGTAGAATGACTCAGGAACCTTTGTATCCTGAGGGTCACCCTAAGAGAATTGAGCAAGATTCTCAGAGAAATAAGGTTGATGCACCTAGTCCTTCTAAAAAGAAGAAGAAGAAAAATGATAGGACTCTGCATGCTTCTAGTGAACCTGTTGTTGACACACCTGAGAATCCCAATGATATTTCTATTTCTGATGCTGAAACACAATCTGGTAATGAACATGAACCCAACGATGATGTTAATGATGATGTTCATGTTGATGCTCAACCTAGCAATAACAATGATGTAGAGGTTGAACCTGTTGTTAATCTTGATAACCCACAATCAAAGAATCAACGTTATGATAAGAGACACTTCATTGCTAGGAAGCACGGTAAGGAAAGAGAACCATGGGTTCAGAAACCCATGCTTTTTCCTCCTAAACCATCCAAAAAAAGGATGATGAGGATTTTGAGCGCTTTGCTGAAATGGTTAGACCTATGTTTTTGTGTATGCGTTTTACTGATATGCTTAAAATGAATCCTTATGCTAAGTACATGAAAGATATTGTTACAAATAAAAGAAAGATACCGGAAGCTGAAATTTCCACCATGGTTGCTAATTATACATTTAAGGGTGGAATACCTAAGAAACTTGGAGATCCAGGAGTACCAACTATACCATGCTCCATTAAAAGAAATTATGTTAAAACTGCTTTATGTGATCTTGGAGCCAGTGTTAGTGTTATGCCTCTCTATTTATATCGTAGACTTGAATTGAATAAGTTGAAACCTACTGAAATATCTTTGCAAATGGCCGATAAATCAACCGCTATAGTTGTCGGTATTTGTGAGGATGTTCCTGTTGTGGTTGCAAACGTTACTATCTTAAGGGACTTTGTTATTCTTGATATTCTCGAGGATGATAGTATGTCGATTATCCTTGGAAGACCCTTTTTGAATACCGCAGGGGCTGTTATTGATTGCAACAAAGGCAATGTCACTTTTCAAGTTAATGGTAATGTGCATACGGTACACTTTCTGAGGAAACAACCTCAAGTTCACAGTATCAATTCTATTGGAAAAATTCCAACTATTACTATTGGAGGTTATGAATTTCCTCTCCCTACTGTTAAGAAGAAATATGATATTCTTATTATCGGAGATGTACATATCCCCGTTGAGGTAACCTAGTGCTATTCAAAAATTCTCCGGTTTCATGTGATTCAAAATGAGTTTGTTAACAAGACTTGATCAACCTTGTTAGTGGATTCCTTTTGATGAGCATGAGATGGATGAAGTTAGAAAGCACAACTCTCTCTACCCTCCTTTTACTTTCTGTTATTTCGATTATATAAAGCAAAAATAATATTTTTTTCCTGTTTTCTGAATTATCCTTGCAATAAAAAATACCCCGAAAAGAAAACTCTTCCAAGTGACCCGAAAATGAAATATGATTTTTTCTAGAATATTTAAGAATTATTGGCACTGAGAACACACCAGAGGGGGCAACCACCTGGACACGAGGGTCCAGGGTGCGCCCACCCCCCTGGGGCGTGCCCCCTGCCTCGTGGGCCCCTGGTGGCCCCCCTCCACTTATTCCTGCACCCACACACTCCTCCTTCCTCCTAAAAAATCACCAACCAGCTCAAGCACGAGTTCTAGCTCATCTTGCTGCCATTTTCGATCTCCTTGCTCAAAGCTCCATTCACGAAACTATTTTGGGGGAATGTTCTTCGGTATGTGACACCTCAAATGGTCCAATTAGTTTTTGTCTTAATGCTTTTTTCATTGCAAAATTTTGCTACTAAGGTGACCCTGTTCTTGAGCTTGCATGTCAAATTTATATGGTCCCAAGTGGTTCTAATGCATGATATAATCTCTAGGCACTTGTGAGGGTAGTTGCTATCAATTTTGTTGAGTTTGGTTCACTTTTATTTTGAGTTACTAAAACTTTCAGAAATTTTCAGAAAATGATGAAGAGATTTTTGAAGGGCTCTTCGAGCCGAAGCTCGATGGATAAGTAAAGTGAAGAAGGTAAAAAGCCCAAATATAATCTCCCTCACACCGCGGAGGTTCGACCGTGTGGATGGCCTTGTTATGAGTTCTTGAGAGCAGCCGGGATTCATGATGATTTTTATTATTTGGCTAAGAATGCAGTCCTCACCTACTTTCTCCACGACCAGCTCGATTAGTATCTCCTACTCACTAATATTTCTGTGCAAAATTTTTACTTTCATGCTAGGAAATCACCACCTTCAGTGGAGTTTCATTTATATGATGAGGTTAAGGAGATGTCACTATATGATTTTTGTGGGTTTTGCAAGATACCCTTTGTGGGCAGCATAGAGGAACCACATCGTAGTGATGTGGATGGATTTATTGATATGATCGCTGTAGGGGAGATGAGGAAGGTTTCCGATGCAAGAATTACTAGCATACACTTTCCTGTTCTACGTTAGTTTGCAATATTTGCCAGTAGATGTTTAATTGGTCGCGAGAACAGTGGAAATCTTAGTGCCCCTGATATTGTTATTTTGCGCCATGCTTTGTTTCGTGATACAACTTTTAGTTTAGGCGTTGTTATTGCTAAACTATTAAGTTTGAACCGTACAAAGGGCCCCATCTTTGGAGGCATCTTTGCTTCACGCCTTGCTAAACACTTTAAGATACCTATTAGGCATTATGAGGAAGAGGAAAAGTTGCTGCCCCCTATTTTTCTAGATTATAAGAGTATGGTAGCACATGAATTTATTGTTAAAAATAAGAAGATGATGCTTAAGTATAAGTTAATACTCCCTCCGTTCCTTTATCTAAAGTGTATTATTTTTGGCACGGTGACCAAGGCACATAATTATAGACGTGTTAGGACGAAATTACCCTTGGAAAATGTATTCGTTAGTGGAAAGTAAATCAATTAGTCCAGGAAAGTAAAAGATACATGCAATCGACATAGAGATAGTTTCCTTCCTTTGCTACAAGGAGAGATACGTACAATCAGGAGAAAGATACTTTCCTTTTTCTGAAGGGCTAACAAGGGAATTATGAGGAATTAGAAGAAATGCACCTTACATTCTAGAATTTTATCGAAAAACAAATACACCTTATATAAAGGAATAGAGGGAGTATTTAATAAAACTCACTGTGAGACTATTATCTTGCCTGCACCCTCTTTGCTTAACATACTTTCAGGCACGTACCTCATCTTGCCCGAGGCCATCTACGCGTACTGGAGGCTGGAAAAAGCTCCAGAGCCGGAGCCGGAACCACCACTTGACCCGTATCGACAGTCTGTTTATCAGTGGGATCCGGAGGAGATCGCCAACCAGTGGGACCCAGATGACACTCCTCCGCACACCGGAGAAGGCAGTTTTGCTCCGTGGGATTAGACCAACTTAGGCCAAAATCCTAAGCTTGGGGGAGTACGTATTTCTAACCGACATTCCATTCATGTTCACACACTCATTCCAGTTGTCGGTGCTCATAATTTTTCATTGTACTATCCATGCTAGTTTATTTTCTTTTTCCCGCTTTCTTCTTGTGTGTTTGAATAACCCTAAGAAAAACAAAAAAAAATTGTTGTAGCTTTTATCTAGTTTACTTTCCATGCCTGTAGTAGTAATTAAAAGAAAACTCAAAAATCGTTCTTCTTTTTGCTTGTTGGGAGCTTTCCCGTGTGAATAGTTTTATTTCTTTTCTTTTCTTTGGGGGTCGAGAGGAGAAGACCATGATGAAAATGTTGAGTGGCTCTCATATGCATTATTACTGATTTAACCACGAGCTCACATTACCTTGTCTTCTCCCTTAAATTGAATGCTTGCAGATTCCAGCTTAGCCCAATGCATGTGCACTATTATTATTATCCACACCGTTCGGTGCACTACTAGGAAAAGGGCTATAGATAATATGGACATTAAAGGCGCACCAGACATGTGGTGCACCACTACTATATAGCAGTGGCGCACCATGTGTTGGTGCGCCATTAGTGTGATGGACACTAATGGCGCACCACACCCACGGTGCGCCACTACTAACAAACTTTATTATTACTATTTTCCCAAAAATACTAATGGCGCACCAGGGCACAATGCGCCATTACTAGTTTTAACTAGTAATGGCGCACCACTCACCCCGTGCGCCACTACTATCTATTTTTTGCAAAACTACTAATGGCGCACCACCAGCTGGTGCGCCATTAGTAACTAGGGTTACTAATGGCGCATTTGTAGGTGGTGCGCCATTAGTAACCTGGGACCAGCTAGATATTTTGGACAACCACCTACCATACTCACTTTCCCACTTCATTCTCTCCACCTCCTCCTCCAAGCTTGTCTCGGCTGCCTCCTCCTCCTCACCTCATTTGCACCAAAGATTCATCCAAATTAAGTGGTTAAATTACCTTTTTTTGATAGGTAAGTAAGGGGAAAGCTTTTGTTATGTTGTAGATCTACTTTTTTCTCCCTCCAACAACGTGCACATGCACTTTTTATGGCCTAGCTAGATCTATGTATGTTTGTGGTGTTGCATATATGTTTGTGTTTGTAGGTACCGATATTTGAAATGCGATAGTTGCCAATATTTTTCCAGAATGTTGATTCATTTCCGTTTCGGCGAGAATTTGGCACTATGCATTCTTTTTGGTCCTATTTTTAGGCAAAGTCATGCCAAATTTTTTCTTGGTTCTAAAATATCGTTTTGCTCTACTCCGCAGGCATCGTGAATAGGTTTTTGAGCTTTGCGAAGGCCGAGATGCTTCAAAAGAACGAGACGGAGATAAGATGTCTGTGTCGAAGATCCAATCTAAGGAGCCTTATGGACCCGGATTCCGTACAGGTGCGGGACCACCTGCTCTTGCGTGGTTTCATGGATGGCTATCGGTGGCAAGGTGATGAAGATGATTATGAAGTCGTCCATGGGGGCCGGGCAAGAAATGAGGAAGGGCAGCAAGACAACCGCGGAGAGGGCGGTCGAGAAGATGAAGAATCTCCAGGACATGATCACGAAGTAGATGCACTACACAGTCATCATGTAGAACATGCCGGACATGATGATGAGGAAGATGTCGGAGCATACGAAGGGCATGATCATGAAGATGAAGATGCCGGAGCAGACGACGATGGACCATCGACGGGCTAGGTGCAGGACCCTCATATTCAAGAGCTGCTTCTCAAGCAGACGGATAACGCAAGAGTTTGTTGGGTTTCGTAGTAATTTCAAAAATTTTCCTACGCGCACACAGGATCATGTGATGCATAGCAACGAGAGGAGAGTGTTGTCTACGTACCCAACGCAGACCGACTGCGGAAGCAATGACACGACGTAGAGGAAGTAGTCGTACGTCTTCACGATCCAACCGATCAAGCACCGAAACTACGGCACCTCCGAGTTCGAGCACACGTTCAGCTCGATGACGATCCCCGGACTCCGATCCAGCAAAGTGTCGGGGAAGAGTTTCGTCAGCACGACGGCGTGGTGACGATCTTGATGAACTACAGCAGCAGGGCTTCGCCTAAACTCCGCTACAGTATTATCGAGGAATATGGTGGCAGGGGGCACCGCACACGGCTAAGGAATCGATCACGTGGATCAACTTGTGTCAACTTATGTGTTTAGAGGTGCCCCTGCCTCCGTATATAAAGGAGGAGAGGAGGGGAGGCTGGCCGGCCAAAGAGGGAGGCGCAGGAGAGTCCTACTCCCTCTGGGAGTAGGATTCCTCCCCCCAATCCTAGTCCAACTAGGATTCCTCGGAGGGGAAGGGAGAGAGGGGGGCCGGCCACCTTCTCCTAGTCCTAATAGGACTAGGGGAGGGGAAAGAGGCGCAGCCACCTTGGGCTGCCCCTTTCTCCTTTCCACTAAGGCCCATGATGGCCCATATGGCTCCCGGGGGGTTCCGGTAACCTCCCGGTAACCCGGTAAAATCCCGATTTCACCCGGAACACTTCCGATGTCCAAACATAGGCTTCCAATATATCAATCTTTACGTCTCGACCATTTCGAGACTCCTCGTCATGTCCGTGATCACATCCGGGACTCCGAACAACCTTCGGTACATCAAAATGCATAAACTCATAATATAACTGTCATCGTAACCTTAAGCGTGCGGACCCTACGGGTTCGAGAACAATGTAGACATGATCGAGACATGTCTCTGGTCAATAACCAATAGCGGGACCTGGATGCCCATATTGGCTCCTACATATTCTACGAAGATCTTTATCGGTCAGACCGCATAACAACATACGTTGTTCCCTTTGTCATCGGTATGTTACTTGCCCGAGATTCGATCGTCGGTATCCAATACCTAGTTCAATCTCGTTAACGGCAAGTCTCTTTACTCCTTCCGTAATACATCATCTCACAACTAACATATTAGTTGTAATGCTTGCAAGGCTTATGTGATGTGTATTACCGAGAGGGCCCAGAGATACCTCTCCGACAATCGGAGTGACAAATCCTAATCTCGAAATACGCCAACCCAACATCGACCATTGGAGACACCTGTAGTACTCCTTTATAATCACCCATTTACGTTGTGACGTTTGGTAGTACCCAAAGTGTTCCTCCGGTAAACGGGAGTTGCATAATCTCATAGTCGTAGGAACATGTATAAGTCATGAAGAAAGCAATAGCAACATACTAAACGATCAGGTGCTAAGCTAATGGAATGGGTCATGTCAATCAGATCATTCTACTAATGATGTGACCTCGTTAATCAAATAACAACTCATTGTTCATGGTTAGGAAACATAACCATCTTTGATTAACGAGCTAGTCAAATAGAGGCATACTAGTGACACTCTGTTTGTCTATGTATTCACACATGTATTATGTTTCCGGAAAATACAATTCTAGCATGAATAATAAACATTTATCATGATTATAAGGAAATAAATAATAACTTTATTATTGCCTCTAGGGCATATTTCCTTCAGTCTCCCACTTGCACTAGAGTCAATAATCTAGATTACACTGTAATGAATCTAACACCCATGGAGCTTTGGTGCTGATCATGTTTTGCTCGTGGAAGAGGCTTAGTCAACGGGTCTGCAATATTCAGATCCGTATGTATCTTGCAAATCTCTATGTCTCCCACCTGGACTAGATCCCGGATGGAGTTGAAGCGTCTCTTGATGTGTTTGGTCCTTTTGTGAAATCTGGATTCCTTTGCCAAGGCAATTGCACCAGTATTCTCACAAAAGATTTTCATTGGACCCGATGCACTAGGTATGACACCTAGATCGGATATGAACTCCTTCATCCAGACTCCTTCATTTGCTGCTTCCGAAGCAGCTATGTATTCCGCTTCACATGTAGATCCCGCTACGACGCTTTGTTTAGAACTGCACCAACTGACAGCTCCACCGTTTAATGTAAACACGTATCCGGTTTGCGATTTAGAATCGTCCGGATCAGTGTCAAAGCTTGCATCAACGTAACCTTTTACGATGAGCTCTTTGTCACTTCCATATACGAGAAACATATCCTTAGTCCTTTTCAGGTATTTTAGGATGTTCTTGACCGCTGTCCAGTGATCCATTCCTGGATTACTTTGGTACCTCCCTGCTAAACTTATAGCAAGGCACACATCAGGTCTGGTACACAGCATTGCATACATGATAGAGCCTATGGCTGATGCATAGGGAACATCTTTCATATTCTCTCTATCTTCTGCAGTGGTCGGGCATTGAGTCTTACTCAATTTCATACCTTGTAACACAGGCAAGAACCCTTTCTTTGCTTGATCCATTTTGAATTTCTTCAAAATTTTGTCAAGGTATGTGCTTTGTGAAAGTCCAATTAAGCGTCTTGATCTGTCTCTATAGATCTTAATGCCTAATATGTAAGCAGCTTCACCGAGGTCTTTCATTGAAAAACTTTTATTCAAGTATCCCTTTATGCTATCCAGAAATTCTATATCATTTCCAATCAGTAATATGTCATCCACATATAATATCAGAAATGCTACAGAGCTCCCACTCACTTTCTTGTAAATACAGGCTTCTCCAAAAGTCTGTATAAAACCAAATGCTTTGATCACACTATCAAAACGTTTATTCCAACTCCGAGAGGCTTGCACCAGTCCATAAATGGATCGCTGGAGTTTGCACACTTTGTTAGCTCCCTTTGGATCGACAAAACCTTCTGGTTGTATCATATACAACTCTTCTTCCAGGAATCCATTCAGGAATGCAGTTTTGACATCCATTTGCCAAATTTCATAATCATAAAATGCGGCAATTGCTAACATGATTCGGACGGACTTAAGCATCGCTACGGGTGAGAAGGTCTCATCGTAGTCAATTCCTTGAACTTGCCGAAAACCTTTTGCGACAAGTCGAGCTTTGTAGACAGTAACATTACCATCAGCGTCAGTCTTCTTCTTAAAGATCCATTTATTCTCAATCGCTTGCCGATCATCGGGCAAGTCAACCAAAGTCCATACTTTGTTCTCATACATGGATCCCATCTCAGATTTCATGGCTTCTAGCCACTTTGCGGAATCTGGGCTCACCATCGCTTCTTCATAGTTCGTAGGTTCATCATGATCTAGTAGCATGACCTCCAGAACAGGATTACCGTACCACTCTAGTGCGGATCTTACTCTGGTTGATCTACGAAGTTCAGTAGTATCTTGATCTGAAGTTTCATGATCATTATCATTGGCTTCCTCACTAACTGGTGTAGGTGTCACTGAAACAGTTTTCTGTGATGAACTACTTTCCAGTAAGGGAGCAGGTACAGTTACCTCGTCAAGTTCTACTTTCCTCCCACTCACTTCTTTCGAGAGAAACTCCTTCTCTAGAAATGATCCATTCGCAACAAATGTTTTGCCTTCGGATCTGTGATAGAAGGTGTACCCAACAGTTTCCTTTGGGTATCCTATGAATACACATTTCTCCGATTTGGGTTCGAGCTTATCAGGTTGAACCTTTTTCACATAAGCATCGCAGCCCCAAACTTTAAGAAACGACAACTTTGGTTTTTTGCCAAACCATAGTTCATAAGGCGTCGTCTCAACGGATTTTGATGGTGCCCTTTTTAACGTGAATGCGGCCGTCTCTAAAGCATATCCCCAAAATGATAGCGGTAAATCTGTAAGAGACATCATAGATCGCACCATATCTAGTAAAGTACGATTACGACGTTCGGACACACCATTACGCTGTGGTGTTCCGGGGGGCGTGAGTTGCGAAACTATTCCACAGTTTTTCAAATGTACACCAAACTCGTAACTCAAATATTCTCCTCCATGATCAGATCGTAGAAACTTTATTTTCTTGTTACGATGATTTTCAACTTCACTCTGAAATTCTTTGAACTTTTCAAATGTTTCAGACTTATGCTTCATTAAGTAGATATATCCATATCTGCTCAAATCATCTGTGAAGGTGAGAAAATAACGATATCCGCCACGAGCCTCAATATTCATCGGACCACATACATCGGTATGTATGATTTCCAACAAATCTGTTGCTCTCTCCATAGTACCGGAGAACGGTGTTTTAGTCATCTTGCCCATGAGGCACGGTTCGCAAGTACCAAGTGATTCATAATCAAGTGGTTCCAAAAGTCCATTAGTATGGAGTTTCTTCATGCGTTTTACACTGATATGACCTAAACGACAGTGCCACAAATAAGTTGCACTTTCATTATCAACTCTGTATCTTTTGGTTTCAACATTATGAATATGTGTATTACTACTATCGAGATTTAGTAAGAATAGACCACTCTTCAAGGGTGCATGACCATAAAAGATATTACTCATATAAATAGAACAACCATTATTCTCTGATTTAAATGAATAACCGTCTCGCATTAAACAAGATCCAGATATAATGTTCATGCTCAACGCTGGCACCAAATAACAATTATTTAGGTCTAATATTAATCCCGAAGGTAGATGTAGAGGTAGCGTGTCGACCGCGATCACATCGACTTTGGAACCGTTTCCCACGCGCATCGTCACCTCGTCCTTTGCCAGTGCCCGCTTATTCTGTAGTCCCTGTTTCGAGTTGCAAATATTAGCAACAGAACCAGTATCAAATACCCAGGTGCTACTGCGAGCATTGGTAAGGTACACATCAATAACATGTATATCACATATACCTTTGTTCACCTTGCCATCCTTCTTATCCGCCAAATACTTGGGGCAGTTCCGCTTCCAGTGACCAGTCTGCTTGCAGTAGAAGCACTCAGTTTCAGGCTTAGGTCTAGACTTGGGTTTCTTCTCTTGAGCAGCAACTTGCTTGCCGTTCTTTTTGAAGTTCCCCTTTTTCTTCCCTTTGCCCTTTTTTCTTGAAACTAGTGGTCTTGTTAACCATCAACACTTGATGCTCCTTCTTGATTTCTACCTCCGCAGCTTTTAGCATTGCGAAGAGCTCGGGAATAGTCTTGTTCATCCCTTGCATATTATAGTTCATCACGAAGCTCTTGTAGCTTGGTGGCAGTGATTGGAGAATTCTGTCAATGACGCAATCATCTGGAAGATTAACTCCCAATTGAATCAAGTGATTATTATACCCAGACATTTTGAGTATATGCTCACTGACAGAACTGTTCTCTTCCATCTTGCAGCTATAGAACTTATTGGAGACTTCATATCTCTCAATCCGGGCATTTGCTTGAAATATTAACTTCAACTCCTGGAACATCTCATATGCTCCATGACGTTCAAAACGTCGTTGAAGTCCCGATTCTAAGCCGTAAAGCATGGCACACTGAACTATCGAGTAGTCATCAGCTTTGCTCTGCCAGACGTTCATAACATCTGGCGTTGCTCCAGCAGCAGGCCTGGCACCCAGCGGTGCTTCCAGGACGTAATTCTTCTGTGCAGCAATGAGGATAATCCTCAAGTTACGGACCCAGTCCGTGTAATTGCTACCATCATCTTTCAACTTTGCTTTCTCAAGGAACGCATTAAAATTTAACGGAACAACAGCACGAGCCATCTATCAACATAAACAAGCAAGATATTATCAGGGACTAAGTTTATGATAAATTTTAAGTTCAATTAATCATATTATTAAAGAACTCCCACTTAGATAGACATCCCTCTAATCCTCTAAGTGATCACGTGATCCAAATCAACTAAACCATATCCGATCATCACGTGAGATGGAGTAGTTTCATCGGTGAACATCATTATGTTGATCATATCTACTATATGATTCACGCTCGACCTTTCGGTCTCCGTGTTCCGAGGCCATATCTGCATATGCTAGGCTCGTCAAGTTTAACCTGAGTATTCTGCGTGCGCAACTGTTTTGCACCCGTTGTATTTGAACGTAGAGCCTATCACACCCGATCATCACGTGGTGTCTCAGCACGAAGAACTTTTGCAACGGTGCATACTCAGGGAGAACACTTCTTGATAATTTAGTGAGAGATCATCTTATAATGCTACCGTCAATCAAAGCAAGATAAGATGCATAAAAAGATAAACATCACATGCAATCAATATAAGTGATATGATATGGCCATCATCATCTTGTGCTTGTGATCTCCATCTTCGAAGCACCGTCATGATCACCATCGTCACCGGCGCGACACCTTGATCTCCATCGTAGCATCGTTGTCGTCTCGCCAATCTTATGCTTCCACGACTATCACCAACCGTTTAGTAATAAAGTAAAGCATTACATCGCGATTGCATTGCATACAATAAAGCGACAACCATATGGCTCCTGCCAGTTGCCGATAACTTGGTTACAAAACATGATCATCTCATACAATAAAATTCAGCATCATGCCTTGACCATATCACATCACAACATGCCCTGCAAAAACAAGTTAGACGTCCTCTACTTTGTTGTTGCATGTTTTACGTGGCTGCTACGGGCTTAAGTAAGAACCAATCTCACCTACGCATCAAAACCACAACGATAGTTTGTCAAATAGACTCCGTTTTAACCTTCGCAAGGACCGGGCGTAGCCATACTTGGTTCAACTAAAGTTGGAGAGGCAGTCGCCCGCAAGCCATCTCTGTGCAAAGCACGTCGAGGGAACCGGTCTCGCGTAAGCGTACGCGTAAGGTTGGTCCGGGTCGTCTCGTCCAACAATACCGCTGAACCAAAATATGACATGCTGGTAGGCAGTATGACTTGTATCGTCCACAACTCACTTGTGTTCTACTCGTGCATATAACATCAACATCATTAACCTAGGCTCGGATGCCACTGTTGGGTTTCGTAGTAATTTCAAAAATTTTCCTACGCACACACAGGATCATGTGATGCATAGCAACGAGAGGAGAGTGTTGTCTACGTACCCAACGCAGACCGACTGCGGAAGCAATGACACGACGTAGAGGAAGTAGTCGTACGTCTTCACGATCCAACCGATCAAGCACCGAAACTACGGCACCTCCGAGTTCGAGCACACGTTCAGCTCGATGACGATCCCCGGACTCCGATCCAGCAAAGTGTCGGGGAAGAGTTTCGTCAGCACGACGGCGTGGTGACGATCTTGATGAACTACAGCAGCAGGGCTTCGCCTAAACTCCGCTACAGTATTATCGAGGAATATGGTGGCAGGGGGCACCGCACACGGCTAAGGAATCAATCACGTGGATCAACTTGTGTCAACTTGTGTGTTTAGAGGTGCCCCTGCCTCCGTATATAAAGGAGGAGAGGAGGGAAGGCTGGCCGGCCAAAGAGGGAGGCGCAGGAGAGTCCTACTCCCTCTGGGAGTAGGATTCCTCCCCCCAATCCTAGTCCAACTAGGATTCCTCGGAGGGGAAGGGAGAGAGGGGGGCCGGCCACCTTCTCCTAGTCCTCATAGGACTAGGGGAGGGGAAAGAGGCGCAGCCACCTTGGGCTGCCCCTTTCTCCTTTCCACTAAGGCCCATGATGGCCCATATGGCTCCCGGGGGGTTCCGGTAACCTCCCGGTAACCCGGTAAAATCCCGATTTCACCCGGAACACTTCCGATGTCCAAACATAGGCTTCCAATATATCAATCTTTACGTCTCGACCATTTCGAGACTCCTCGTCATGTCCGTGATCACATCCGGGACTCCGAACAACCTTCGGTACATCAAAATGCATAAACTCATAATATAACTGTCATCGTAACCTTAAGCGTGCGGACCCTACGGGTTCGAGAACAATGTAGACATGACCGAGACATGTCTCTGGTCAATAACCAATAGCGGGACCTGGATGCCCATATTGGCTCCTACATATTCTACGAAGATCTTTATCGGTCAGACCGCATAACAACATACGTTGTTCCCTTTGTCATCGGTATGTTACTTGCCCGAGATTCGACCGTCGGTATCCAATACCTAGTTCAATCTCGTTAACGGCAAGTCTCTTTACTCGTTCCGTAATACATCATCTCACAACTAACATATTAGTTGTAATGCTTGCAAGGCTTATGTGATGTGTATTACCGAGAGGGCCCAGAGATACCTCTCCGACAATCGGAGTGACAAATCCTAATCTCGAAATACGCCAACCCAACATCGACCATTGGAGACACCTGTAGTACTCCTTTATAATCACCCATTTACGTTGTGACGTTTGGTAGTACCCAAAGTGTTCCTCCGGTAAACGGGAGTTGCATAATCTCATAGTCGTAGGAACATGTATAAGTCATGAAGAAAGCAATAGCAACATACTAAACGATCAGGTGCTAAGCTAATGGAATGGGTCATGTCAATCAGATCATTCTACTAATGATGTGACCTCGTTTAATCAAATAACAACTCATTGTTCATGGTTAGGAAACATAACCATCTTTGATTAACGAGCTAGTCAAGTAGAGGCATACTAGTGACACTCTGTTTGTCTATGTATTCACACATGTATTATGTTTCCGGAAAATACAATTCTAGCATGAATAATAAACATTTATCATGATTATAAGGAAATAAATAATAACTTTATTATTGCCTCTAGGGCATATTTCCTTCAGAGTTGCCGCCTGAGAGAAAGCCAAGCTGGATCAACCGGAGATAGACGTGGTTACTCCATTGTATGAAGGATGCAGGCCCGAGGATACCCGCCTGAAAGTAACGCTCATGGCTCTGGAGATGAAGGTAAAACACAAACTGACCGACGCATGCTTCAACGGGAACATGTCATTCTAGCACGAACGTCTTCCCAAGGGGAACAAGTGCCCGACCAGTTTCGAGGAGGCGAAGAAAATCGTGTGTCCTCAGGATTTACCGCACGTGAAATACCATGTGTGCATGAACAATTGCATCATTTATCGGGACGAGCACGCGGAGTCTACCATATGTCCGGTGTGCGGTGTCACTCGATACAAGAAGAGGAAGAAAGCTCCTCGAAAAGTGGTGTGGTACTTTCCGATCACTCCTCGTCTGCAGCGGTATTTCGCGGACCCTAAGGTAGAAAAGCTCCCGCGTTGGCACGCAGATAGGGAGGAGAAGAAGCGAGAACATGACGCAAATGATCCAGAGATAAATAAAAAAGACAAGATGCCGAGTCACCCTAAGGATGTGAGCCAGTGGCAAGCGTTGAACTTCAAACACCCTAGCTTTCAAAAAAAACTTCAAACACCCAGAATTTGGGAACGATCCCAGGAACATCTGCTGGGCGCGAGCACCGATGGAGTCAATCCGTTTGGCAGCCAGGGAAGCACTCACAGCACCTGGCCTGTGTTTGTGTGGGTGTACAACCTTCCCCCTGGTTGTGCCTGAAGAGGAAGTACATTCACATGAGTATGCTAATTGAAAGGCCGAAACAACCAGGGAACGACATCAATCTGTATTTGGGGCTGCTGAAAGAGGAGCTAGACACACTATGGAAAACGCCAGCGAATACATGGGACGCCGCAGAGAAAGAATATTTCCCTATGAGAGCCGCACTGCTCACGACGGTGCAGGACTATCTCGTCCACGGATTTGTCACGGAGCAGGTGGTCCACGGATTTTCTGGATGCGTCAGGTGCATGGATGACACAACGTATCGCCAGCAAGATAGAGATCCGGGTCTTCGAAAACTGTGTTCATAGGACATCGAAGGTGGGTTCGTGACGATGACTCATGGAGGAAACACAAGGATCTGTTCGATGGTGAAACCGAACCCCGAAGACGCCCGCGTATGAGGAGCGGCACGGAAATAGACGAGCTATTGAAAAATTGGAAAGATTGCCCACTGCCGGGAAAGAAGCAAAAGGCGCCAAAGCCGAGAAAGAAGCGAAAGGCGCCAGAGCCGCTGCTGATGGTATGGAAAACAAGGTCTGTTTTCTGGGACTTACCGTACTGGAAGATCTACCGTGTGCCTCATAGCCTTGATGTCATGCTCGAAGAACGTGTGCAAGAGTCTGTTTGGTACCCTGCTCAACATGCCAGAGAGGACCAAAGATGGGCTGAATGCAAGGGCAGACTTGAAATCAATGGGCATCAGGGAAGAGCTTCACGCTAATGATGATGATGATGAGGCGAAGCAGGGCACGGAAAGTCGTCGCAAAGGCAAAAAGGCCAAGAAGACCGGAAACGACTTCCCTCCCACGTGCTTCACGCTAAGTCAGGAGGAGATCGATCAGTTTTTCACCTGCCTCGTAGGAGTAAAACTTCCTTACAGTTACGCAGGGAAGATAAGCAGATACCTAGATTCAGCGAAGCAGAAGTTCAGCGGGATGAAGTCTCACGACTGTCACGTGCCGATGACGCAGATACTTCCAGTTGCAATCCGTGGGATCATGGACGCGTACATCTGTGAAACACTATTTGGCCTATGCAACTTTTTCGACGTCATCTCTCAGAAGTCGGTTGGTGTGAGGCAACTCAGAGGGCTACAGAAAGAGATCGTGGTGATACTATGCGAGCTTGAGATGTACTTCCCGCCCGCATTCTTCGACGTTATGGTGCATCTGCTGGTCCATATCGTGGAGGATATCATCCAACTAGGGTCGACATTCCTGCACAGCATGATGCCATTCGAAAGGATGAATGGTGTCATCAAAGGATACGTTCGCAACATGTCACGTCCAGAGGGAAGCATAGCCAGGGGCTTTCTGACCGAAGAGTCCATATCCTACTGCACGAATTATGTAGGCATCGAGAACCCCATTGGTCTTCCCGTCAACAGGCACCTCGGCAGGTTCGCTGGATGGGGTCACCATGAGGGTCGCAGCGAAATGCATGTCGACTTCGAGGGTCGACTCGCCGACTTTGAAAGAGCAAACCTAGTCGCGCTACAACACATAGACGTGGTCTATCCTTGGGTGGTAGAGCACAAAACCTTTATTGAGAAGACGTACAATGACCGAGGCCTACAGAGGACGGACAGAGATATAATCAAATAGCACAACTCATGTTTCACACGTTGGTTCAAGCAGAAGCTTCTGTCGTACCCTTTACATGAGGATTCTTCCACGGAAGAACAACTCATATTCGCCTTGTCACAGGGTGCTGAGCACAATCTGATGACGTATGAGGCGTACGATATCAACGGCTACACATTCTACACCGAGGGCTAGTACATGAAGAGCGATGGTTATCAGAACTCCGGGGTAACGATGGAATCCTACACCGGTAACGACAAGGACAGATACTATGGAAGGATCAAGGAGATCTGAGAGCTGAGCTACGCTAGAGAGAAGGTCCCGATGTTCTGTGTCTGATGGGCCAAGAGCGTCCGAAAAGAAGACCGGTATTTCACCACCATGGTTATACCCGAAGCCAAATCCAAGACCGCGGGCGCAAACGTCACCGCGAAAAATGAGCCATGGGTACTGGCTTACCAAGTGGACCAATGCTTCTTCATTACCGACCCGTCAAAGCCCAGTCGTGTTGTCGTGAGGAGAGGCAAAAGGAAGATCATCGGAATGGATGGTGTCACCAATGAGCAAGACTTCGGCAAGTACGGCGACCCGAAGATGGAACATGACGACGACGTGGAAGTACCAGCATACACCACAAGAAGCAGGACCACCCTACCTAAAGGACGTCCGTTCAAGAGAAGAACTCCATTTGCGAAAAATAAGGGCAAGAAGATTGTGAACAGATAGCTAGCTAAGATCGATTGTATTTATATTGTAGCCTTCATTTCTCGATTGTATTTCGACATATTGAAATGATATTTCTTCTGTTCTAGTGTCCTCATGAATATTTATTTATGTTTATTATGGTACTGAATTTCTAACTCACAAAAGGTAATGAATTTGTTAATATTTTTTGAACTCATGAATATTTTTAAATTTCATGGGCACTTTTTGAATTCATGAATATTTTTTTCAAATTTTGATGATATTCTTTCATATTCGTAAATGGTTTACCAATTCACAAATGAATGCAACTAAAAATCCAAAAAAAATATTGATGATATTTTTAAATAACAAATTTGATGATTTTTTTCAAATAACAAATTTGATGATATTTTTTCATATTCATAAATATTTTCAAATAACAAATTTGATCATATTCTTTCACATTCATAAATGTTTTCAAATTTGATCGTCATTTTGTAAAAAAGTATTAGATGGAACTAAAAATAATAATAAAAAAGTTACTTATGGCGCACCCCCCGCGCCAGATCCCCCTCCATCTCGATCGCTATCCCCCCTTGCCAGATCCCCCTCGCCGCCGCCGACCCCCTGCACCCTCCCCCGCTTCACTGCCGCCGTCGACCCCCCGCACCCTCGCCCGCTCCACCGCCGCCGCCGACCCCCCGCACCCTCCCCCGCTCCACCGCCACCGACGACCCCCC
>NC_041386.1:744652498-744665210 GCF_002162155.2 Triticum dicoccoides | reverse complement strand
AGCGCTAGGGTTCCAGCGCCGCCGCCGGCCCCGCCTCACCGTCTCGGTCCTCGGGGAAGCAAGAACATGCCGCCTTCTCGACACGCGGCCGCCTGCAGCCTCCTCGACGTCGGCGTCCTCCTACAACTGCATGTCGTTCTCCTCTAGGTGATTCCTCCCCTCTCCTCCCCTCCTTCCCCCTAGGTTTCTTTGTTGGTACTAACACTTCCCTGCCTCTGCACTATCCAACAGCACTTCCCTGCTCAAGGCGTTGTTGCTTTCCCGTGCACTATCCAGCAGCAGGTCTTGGTGGAGGGCCTCCCAGTCCGGGAGCCGCGGCTGCCGTTCTGTGGCGTCGGCGTCGGCTGGGCTTTGTAAGTGTCCTTCCTTTTCGTGGTGTTTGTCTCCAATGCGATCGGTGTGGCAAAGTTAGGAAGCTCTTATAGTAGGTAACATCATGAGCACTTGGTTCAGTATGACTGTATGAGTACTTGGTATGTGAATGGGGGATTGCACGAGTAACTGTTTCATTAACAACTTCGGCGAGCAGCATTTGGAAGATATGCTTGCTAGTGAGAATTTGTGAGGTGCTAGTACTGGTATTGGTCTGGTTGGTAAGGGCCCATGGCCATAGTTATAATATATGGTGCGATCAAATGGTACTGGAATTGGATTAGGATATAAGTTGATGCATCAGCAGAGGATTATCCTAAACTGGCATGGTGACTTCTGAGTGTGTTGTCTACTGCTTTGCTATCTACTAGTTAACTGACATCTTTTATCATCGGTATAATATTCATATTAAGGAGTTTCTATAAGTTCATTGTTCTTACCTGCAAATTTAAAATGAAAGCACAATCAATCCATATTAAAGACTTTAGGTTTGTTTTGTTTTGAAGGTTCTTACTAGGGTTCTTCTTGGCTGCAATTCACTGGTATATTGGTGCTTTTCTTCTATTCTTTGTTGCTTTGGATCACCGGGAGAAGCCTGGATTGATTGCCTGCACAGTTGTTGTAAGTACTCCATTTTCTAAAGCTTATCACATAGTACTAGCATTTTCTTCCGGTGGAAAAGAAAAGGGCTGTTGTTTGTCTTTTGTATAAAATGAACTGAAAACACTTAGATACTTATTAATGTTTCCTTACACGAATACTTCCTGTAAAGTTGATTTTATAAAGCTGTGTGATCTTTGTTTCTGAGACTGGAAGCGCTTCTATCTCAAAAATAGAAGAAGCAAAAAAATTAGAAGTGCTCATCCTAGTGGCAGGCACAGCTCCTGTCACTTGTGACTGCCTATTTTTGTTACATTTATTGTTTTTTGTGACTGCTCGGCTATGTGCATCCAAGGACGCAGATGCCAGGAGGTTTGAACTTCCTTTTCAATAAAAATATGGAGAAAATATCAGCATATTAACTTGTGTTGCTAGGTAAAGATTTCCCTGATACTTTAGTGATTTTTCATAGCTGCTGCATCCAATAACAATGATTCCATTATATTTTTCTCAGTATCTGAATCATGTCGATGTTTAAATATTTAAAACATACTTTATAATGTATACAAGCCTTCCTCTCATGCATAATGTGGACATGCTCCCCGACCATTGCTGCTGGGAGCATGATGGCATCTTGCCGCACGCCCATCCCTTTTAATGCTGCTCCTTAGAGATCTACACCACCTTGTATTATTATTTTGGACCAGTGATTGTTGTATCCTTGTTTTTGGAAGTGTCATGTCACTTCACCCATATCGTGTATCAAAACATGGTAGGGAACATGGTATTTTTTTATATCGTTTTGATTCGACACTTATGTATTTCATTCATCTAATTACTGTAACCTGTTCTGCCATTTCAAGGCATATATACTATTCAGAGAAATGTATAACAATGATTGCTGCAGTAGCTCTAAGCAGAGCATGGCATGTTACTACCATAGAGATACCTAAATATGTAGGTGTAGTTTGTGTTTTTATTTGTTCACACTGTCGCTGTATTGCTCAATTAGACAATTAGTGTTTATGAAGAAGAAGAATAAACCTACTGATGCTGCTGTTATGCCTGTATTCACTGCTGCTGCTGTTGTACTTGTGATGATGTTGTACTTGTGATGATGCTACTTGTGATCTTCTGAAATGACCCATTGGTGACTTCATTACGCGGGGATAATATTTTGCAGGTACCCCGAGAGGCCCTTGAGTTTTTCGGAATGTCGATTAACTTCCGTTCCGGTAAATTCGGGTACTCCATATGTCCTATTTTCAGCAAAGGTCATGCTGAAATTTTCCGTGAATTTTAGCATGACTTTGCTAAAAAATAGGACATATGGGGTACTTGTGACTAATGCATGGGCCGAGGTATCTTACTACTTAATTAAGTAGGATCAACTGCCCCTTTATTCTTGCTGCATTAAACCATAGGTGGCAATAGAGCCAAGTGATTAGGCCCAACTTAGAATTCTCCTTCCCTTTTCTTGATAGGGTATATTATCAGAAGATACCCATATATATCAGTCAACCTAGGGTGCCTCAGCATCGATAAACCCTAAATGATGAAAACTTAACTTAGCATTTAGGGTGCCTCAGCGTCGACAAACCCTAAATTATAAAACCTTGGCTTTTAGGGTGCCTCGGTGTCGATAAAAACCTAAATGATGAAAGCTTAGGCTTTTAGGGTGCCTCGGCGTCGACAAACCCTAAATGATAAAAGCTTAGCTTTTAGGATGCCTCGGTGTCGACAAACCCTAAATGATGAGACCATGATATTGTTCCTTGGCAATAACCAACTTTTTGACCAAACTCTTTTCCTATTTAGAGCGAAACATGGCCCACAACGATGAGGCCGGCGGTTCGGGCAAGCAATTCTGGGAGTTGTCCCAGGAGATGGAGGAAGAACCTCACCGCTATGAGGATGCCGCAGAAGACACCAATCTTGACTACACAACCCCTAGTGGCGTCAGGGATGACACCACTGATGGTGCCGCCGAGGATGCCACCACTGATGATGGCAGTGCATGCACAGATGGCAGCCAACCGAAGAGGCAACGGAAGGACTGGCGCCCGAACGTGCTCGGGACCGTCAAGGAGGAATTTACTGAAGTGTCCTCCGACGGGCATCCAACGGCGCCCAAAGAATTAGTCAAGGGGTACTCGGTTCAGCTCGGGTGCATTCTCCGGAGCACCGTCTCGATCAACACCGAGAACCTAAGGCATCCTGACCGACGGAATTTGCGCAGCCTCCTCTTCACGAAGTTGCACGAACGATACAAGTTCCCCGCTGACTTTGCAAACAAACGCCTCTCAGGGAATAAAGTGAACAGTGCCGCCCTCACGAAGATGAGCAAGGCCCTGTCTACTTGGAGAAGCGCGGTGAAGAGAATGATTGACAAAGGTGATTGTTATGAGAAGATCAAGGCGAAAAATCCTTCGATCAGTGAAGATGACTACAAGGAGTTCAAGATCAAGTGCGAGAGCAGCGCAACCGTGGAATCAAGTCAATGGGGGAAAGAAATGCGGGACTTGAACCTAGGGGTCCACCAACTCGGTCCCGGCAGTTACAGAGTGGCGGAACCTATATGGGACAAGGAGGATGCAGAGCGTGCCGAGCAAGGCCTACCGCCCCGCTTCGAGAAATACCGTGACAAGTAGACCAGGAACTATGTCAGGGCCCGGTACAAGGAGGACCCGGTAACAAAGGAGCTTACCACGGATGCGAAGACCAAGGCACTTGAGCGTGTTCTGGTAAGGAATACACCCCCGCGTAATTAGCTCCATATGGTTGCATTCTAATTAATGAAGCCAAATTTCTAAATGGTTAACATTCCTTCCGCAGGAGACTGAAAGCAGTAGCGTGGGGTCGTCTCAGAGCTCCCCTTGGGACAACACTTTAAATAGGGCGTTGAACTTAATGAAAAACAAGGATAAGTTCAGTAAGCCGTTGTCAGCTGGTCGTGTGGACGACAAAGGCTTGTTCACAAAATGGTCGTCATACTATAACGCTGGTGGCCGAAAGGAGAGAAAGACCAGCTCAGAAAGCCAGTCGCCCGAGGTTCAAGAACTCCAGGCACAAGTGGCGTGGATTTCAGAGATGGTCCAAGAGCAAGTGCAATACCAACTGGGAACGATGCTCACCACCATCGTGCCTACCTTGATTGAGGGGCTGCAGGCGTGGATTGCGGGCGGCCAACAGGGGCCGCCCCCGGTTCCTAGCTTCACGGCCAGCAACTCGCACAACGCGCACGCGGCACCATTGTTGTCTCCGCCGGAGGTGGTATTGGTGTCTCCGGCGCCAGCATGGGCATTGGAGCTTAATGCACCCGGGTGTACGCCGGCCGGCACCTCGGCAGCAGCGGCCCCTCCGTCAGTTGCATGCCCGCCGTTGGCGGTGCCTCGACATTAGCAGAGCTCAACACCATCACGGTAACTAAGCCTCTCGGCCGATGAATTCATCTCCTTGCCTTTGACTGGGCATCACTGACGCCCTACATGTTTTCGCAGGGCGCCGCCGACGTTCCGTGCACTCTCCTGCACTTCGTGGGCGGCGAGTTGATCGATGTTGCCAAGGGCAGAATCGTTCAACCGGGCAACCCCGTGTTCCACGGTAATCCGATGCCACCCACCGTGTATAGGGTTGAACTGGTTCAGGTGCTGCCAGGCTGCGACGAGTTGTTACCTCCGGTTCGACCCGCTGGGGCCGACGAAGATGATGTGATGACCCTCAGCGCCTGCGTACCCCTGCTTTGGCCGAAGAGCCAAATTCGTTTGGGGGCGGGGGACACCACCCCACGGACAACACCACCAGTCGTGCTGGCGCCAAGCCATGGCAAGACCACCGCAACGCTACCGGACATGCCGGCCATGCATATGGCACAGGATCCGGACGACGACGACGACAATGACGATGGTACATTTACCAACGTCGATAAGTACTTTGCCAAACATAGGTACAGTGACGAATACTTGGGGCCTCCTTCTCAAGAACCCAACCCTGCAAAAGATGACCGCGATCTAGCTGGTACCGTGGAGAAACCCAATTGCAACACGCATCGTCTGGCGTTCAGTTCTCAAGAGACGCCTCCAGCTGCCGCCTACACCGAGCCTCAGATAGCCGAGGTGCGAAATATTATCAGCCCCAACACACTCAAGAAGGCGGTCTCTGAGCAGAACTCGATCCCATTACAGCAGAAGAAGAAGGGATGGAAACGAAAGAAAAACAAGGGCGGTGCGAGCCAACCGGCACCGAGTACGATCCGTGCTCAGGATGGGCCACCTTCACCTAAGGATATCTCGAGGAGGGTGCATGTGGCGGGTAGGCCGATGCTACCGACTAATCTGCTCAATGCTGCAACCGGTGCTATGCCGAGTCTGCATGACAGTGTTCTTTCTTTGGAGAAGCGGCGTCTCTCCGAGAATGATGTGGCATACCCGGCTTTCGTGGCCAAGGTGCCAGAGGGCAAGGGCTTTGTGGATAGCGCCATCGGGGGTACTATCGTCCTGCGGTTTGATGACATCTTCGCTATGTTTAACCTCCATCCGCTGCACTACACCTTCGTTCGGCTATTTTCGCTGAGTATGGAGATGTAGATCATTAGAGACAAGACCCCGGACATCGTGATGGTCGACCCCTTCTACATGCGTGCCAAGATCTTGGGCAGCGCTGGGGACCGGCAAGTCGCGAGTTCACACCTCGAAGGCGTCATTCTGGCAAACCCAGATAAGGATAACTTCCTCGTGCCTTACTTTCCTAAGTAAGTCATCCCCTCACCTCCCCTTAACATATGATTTCTTATATTTCGATCGTTCTTTTTTTTCCTAACATTCCGTGTTTTGTGCAGTGACACACATTGCACACTCATCCTCTTAAGCCCCAAATATTCCATGGCAACGTATTTTGACTCGGACCGTCAGTCGAAGAAATACTACACAAATATCAAGAAAGTTCTTGATGATGTTCTCCCCGGCTACGCCAGATCTGGAGGCACCTTCAGCAGGACAATCCGTATGTATGGCAAGAACATGTTCACCCACAATACGACGTTCCCCTGCGTCAAGCAGCCGCCTGGCAGTCAGAAGGATGCCTACTACGCCCTCGATCACATGCGGGTGATCGTACGGGACCATAATCACCTTCTGCTACCAAATAATCTCAAAGATTGGGCCACACGCTTGTCGGCAATCCAAGACGCGGACATCAGACAAGAATTCTATCGCATCCAGTCGGAGTTTGCGGAAATCATCCATCAAGATATCCTTCGTACCTAGGGGCAGTTCCACCTCAGATATCAACCATCCAACAGTGAGATAGAAACAATGCTACAAATGCAGGCTGACAACGCCCGCGATTTCATGACCATAACGAAAGACGGCGGCTTCATCCACGCTCCGGTCCCTGAGTCGAGTCGAAAGTAGTGGTGCTATGTAGTTCTGAAATGTCGATTGGCACATGTTGTAATATTAAACTTTAATGAAATTGTATGTCGCTTTGGTTTGGACAGTCGTTCAACTTATATGTAATCGATGCTATTTATTAGTAGGACCATGAATCGTGCTATTAATGTGTTGCTTTTCTCTTCTGATCCTTTTGTTGAATACTTATATATTGCTTATGTATTGTCTATGAATTGCTACTAACGTTTTGTTTGGCTAGTACATAGAGATGTCGTCGTATATCGTGTACAAGGATAAGGTTCCCGGAGTCTACGATGACTGGGAGGAGTGTCGGAGACAGGTTCACCATTTCAGCGGTAACAGTTACAAAGGGTACACCACTAGGGCGGAGGCGAAAGTTTGATACACGTGCTATCTAGCGGGAGAGAGGAGGGAGCGTTGGAGGAACCAAATGAAGACCAGTTTCATCGCGATGATGCTCATCGTGATGACCGAAGCTCTCTTCTATGTGATGGTAGTTTAGATGATCGATATCGACTTGTAATGTGAAGACAAACTCGCTACTCGCGGTCTCGAGACTTGTAATGTTCTAATTTTGTTCGGTATTTTAAATTCGGAGACTAATATGATGAATTGTATTCGGAGACTAATCTTCTATTGTATTCGATAAATCTCATGTTTATATGTTGTGTTGTCTATATTCTGTGCAGTAATATGTTTTGTAACCTGTGCAAATATCAGAGAAGAAAAAAAATAATCCCTAATATTCTTACTAGTGGCGCACCACTCTGCACTTTAGTGGCCCACTACAATAAGCACACTAGTGGCGCATCATCTACAATTGCGCCATTAGTAAGCCAGAGCACATGGGTAAATATGGCCCGCTGAGAGGCATAATAATGGAGCAACATGTGATATACTAATGGCGCACTCCCTGGTGCGCCATTAGTATCTGGTATACTAATGGGCACCAGGGGTGCGCCATTAGTATTAATTACTAATGGCGTGATGCTAGTGGCGCACCTGTAGTGCACCATTAGTAGCCAAAACAGGTGCGCCACTAGCAGGCCTTTTCCTAGTAGTGGTCGTGCAAGTGAAAGGCAATAATGACGATATATGATGGGCTGATTGAGATTAGAGAAGCTGGTATGAATTCGACCTATCTTGTTTTTGTAAATATGATTAGTTCATCGTCCCTGATTCAGCCTATTATTAATAAACATGTTTGCAATGACAATTAGAGATTATAGTTGCTTATGCCATGCTTAATTAGCTAGGAGTTTATAATGGTTTACCTTGCGTGCCAACATGCTATTAAAATGGTTGTGATGTGGTATGATAGGGTGGTATCCTCCTTTGAACGATTCGAGTGACTTAACTTGGCACATGTTCATGCATGTAGTTGAAACAAAATCAACATAGCCTCCACGATATTTATGTTCATGGTGGATTATATCCTACTCATGCTTGCACTCAGTTTTTATTAATTTTAATGCATTGCTCTCTTGTTTGTCGCTTCCCAGTCTTCTTCTAGCCTTCACTTGTACTAAGCGGGAATACTGCTCGTGCATCCAAAATCCATAAACCCCAAAGTTATTCCATATGAGTCCACTATACCTTCCTATATGCGGTATCTACTTGCCGTTCCAAGTAAATTTGTATGTGCCAAACTCTAAACCTTCAAATGAAATTCTGTTTTGTATGCTCGAACAGCTCATGTATCAACTAGGGGTGTCTATATCTTCCATGCTAGGTGGGTTATTCTCACGAGGAGTAGACTCCGCTCCTCACTCAAGAGAAAATGGCTAGTCACCGGGATGCCCAGTCCCATGCTCAAATCAAATCAAAATAATTGCAAACAGAACTCCCCCAGGATTGTTGTTAGTTGGAGGCACCCGTTGTTTCGGGCAATACATGGATTGATGATTGTTGGTGGTGGGGGAGTATAAACTTTACCATCCTGTTTGGGAACCGCCTATAATGTGTGTAGCTTGGAAGATATCGAGATCTCTTGGTTGTTATGTTGACAATGAAAGTATGCCACTCAAAATATTATTTATCTCTATTTCAAAATCGAGCTCTGGCACCTCTACAAATCCCTGCTTCCCTCTGTGAAGGTCCTATCTATTTTACTTTTATGTCGAGTCATCCTCCTCTTATTAAAAAGCACCAGTTGGAGAGCACCGATGTCATTTGCATGCATTACTATTAATTTATATTGAGTATGACTATGACTGAATCTCTTTTACCATGAATTACAATATTTAGTCAGTCCTTGATCTTCAGGGGTGCTGTGCATTTATGTTTTGCGGTCTTAGTAAGGGCTAGCGAGATACCATCTTGTTATATCATATTATGATTGTTTTGAGAAAGTGTTGTCATCCGAGATTTATTATTATTGCTCGCTAGTTGATTATGCCATTGATATGAGTAAATATGAGACCTAAATGTTATTGTGAATGTGGTTAGTTCAAAATCTTTGCTGAAAACATGAATGCTGGCTTTACATATTTGCAACAACAAGAGCAAACAGATTTTGTAAAAGTTTTTCTTTATCACTTTGAGTTTTTCAACTGAATTGCTTGAGGACAAGCAAAGGTTTAAGATCGGGGGAGTTGATACGTCTCCATCGTATCTACTTTTCCAAACACTTTTGACCTTGTTTTGGACTCTAACTTGCATGATTTGAATGGAACTAATCCGGACTAACGTTGTTTTCAGCAGAATTGCCATGGTGTTATTTTTGTGCAGAAATAAAAGTTCTCGAAATGACCTGAAACTTCACGGAGAATATTTTTGGAATTAATAAAAAATACTGGCGAAAGAATCAAGACCAAGGGGCCCACACCCTGTCCAGGAGGGTGGGGGCGCGCCCCCTGTCTCGTGGACCCCCTGATGCTCCACCGACCTCAACTCCACCTCTATATATTCACGTTCG
This sequence comes from Triticum dicoccoides, assembly GCF_002162155.2. NCBI lineage: Eukaryota > Viridiplantae > Streptophyta > Magnoliopsida > Poales > Poaceae > Triticum > Triticum dicoccoides. Next base: position 744,655,910 of record NC_041386.1, on the reverse strand, counting down.
GGGAGAAAAGAATCAGAGAGAAGGATTCATCGTGTTTTACGATACAGAGCCGCCGCCAAGCCCTAATCTCTCTCGGGAGGGCCGATCCGGAGTCCGTTCGGGGCTCCGGAGAGGGGAATCCGTCACCGTTGTCATCATCAACCATCCTCCATCACCAATTTCATGATGCTCACCGCCGTGCGTGAGTAATTCCATCATAGGCTTGCTGGACGGTGGTGGGTTGGATGAGATTTACCATGTAATCGAGTTAGTTTTGTCAGGGTTTGATCCCTAGTATCCATTATGTTCTGAGATTGATGTTGCTATGACTTTGCTATGCTTAATGCTTGTCACTAGGGCCCGAGTGCCATGATTTCAGATTCGAACCTATTATGTTTTCATAAATATATGTGAGTTCTTGATCCTGTCTTGCAAGTCAATAGTCACCTACTATGTGTTATGATCTAGCAACCCCGAAGTGACAATAATCGGGACCACTACCGGTGATGACCGTAGTTTGAGGAGTTCATGTATTCACTAAGTGTTAATGCTTTGGTCCGGTACTATATTAAAAGGAGGCCTTAATATCCCTTAGTTTCCAATAGGACCCCGCTGCCACGGGAGGGTAGGACAAACGATGTCATGCAAGTTCTTTTCCATAAGCACGTATGACTATATTCAGAATACATGCCTACATAACATTGATGAATTGGAGCTAGTTCTGTGTCACCCTATGTTATAACTATTGCATGAAGAATTGCATCTGACATAATTATCCATCACTGATCTGATGCCTACGAGCTTTTCACATATTGATCTTTGCTTAGTTACTTTGCCGTTGCCACTGTTGCAATTACTACAAAACTGCTACTATTACTTTTGCCACAGTTACCGTTACTTCCATACTACTTTGCTACTAAATACTTTGCTGCAGATATTAAGTTATCCAGGTGTGGTTGAATTGACAACTCAACTGCTAATACTTGAGAATATTCTTTGGTTCCCCTTGTGTCGAATCAATAAATTTGGGTTGAATACTGTACCCTCGAAAACTGTTGCAATCCCCTATACTTGTGGGTTATCAGCAATATACGACGAACCGTGGGCTCCAAGGCGGTGCCTACAGGAAGGTTACGACACCGAAACACCGCCACCGCTCGACCCAAGGATCAGAGTTTCCCCTGGAGCAACACGAGGGCAGTGAGAGCCGCGACGACGCCTTCAAGAAGGGAACGAGCTTCTCCGCCGCCGGTCCGTCCGAAGAAAGAACAGGGCAATACTCACCGCCACCGAACATCACACCCTTGCTACCACGCAGCCCACACGACCATGGCCACCAGGCAGCACCGAGCCACGGTCTTTGCCTAGGAGCACCGCTCCACCACCACCAGGGCCGCCGCCCCGGCATCCAGGACCTTGATGCCAGCTCACCCGCCACCCGCCGCTGCCCCAACCAAAGAGACAAGCGGAAAGGAACCGCCTTTAGCACCCCTAAGCTGTCCCCATCATCGAGACCCAATAGGTCGGCCAAAACTGGCCACCATCGACCCCTCCTGCTGCCTGGCGCGAGACGAGCTCGGTCCTGCTGCCGGGCACGAGACGAGCATGGTCCTGCTGCCGGGCGCGAGACGAGCTCGGTCGTGCTGCCGGGCGCGAGACGAGCACAGTCCTGCTGCCGGGCGCGAGACAAGCCATGGGTCGTAGCTGGGAGAGGGCCAACCCTCCGATGAAGGCCGCGCCCGAATGACGGGGAGATGAATCGATGGTCGACAAGGGCGCTCACCGACAGGCAGACGCCGAAGAAGTCCAGCCGCCACCGTGAAACGACCCAGACCACCACGGTGGACCACCACCACGCCGTGGCAGCCCACATCCACGTCGGGACCCTGAGGGGCAGCCCCGAGCCAGCGCCACCACCCTCGCCGTCAACAGCCGCCGAACGCCAGGACGGCCAAAGCCCACACCGCCGCCGGCGCCACCACCAGCATGAACCACCACCACCACCACTGCACCGCCACCCCCCACCAGTCGACTGCCACGGCAGGGGGCGGCCGCCCGCAGCCCATGCCGCCCGCGGCCCGTACCTTGCGAGGGCCAGATCCGCGCGCCCCATCGGCCGCAGAATCCACGCGCCCCACCGGCCGAAGACGACGCAGCCGGCCACCACGAGTACTCCGCCACCAGGACGCCTGACGCGAGGCCGAAGGCCGCCGCCACCCTCCGCTGCCGGCGAGCCGCCGCGCTGCACCGCCCGTTGCCAAGCGATGCACCCCTACCCGCCGCCAATATCCGCGCTGAGGAAGCCAAGCGAGGGGACGAGAGGATTCCCGCCACCAATATCCGCGCTGAGGAAGCCGAGCGAGGGGACGAGAGGATCCCCGCCGCCGCCGACGGCGCTCGGGCTTCGCCCGACCGCGCCCTTGGGCGGCGGCGAGGGAGGAGGGAGAGGTGGAGGGGGGAGATGGGCGGCGATGACTTAGGGTTCCCTCGGTCGCGCGCGGGGCGACGCGAGGGGGAGGGGAGGGGGAACCGTTATTTTTCTCTCCTCACGCGCTTAATTTCCCCTCAATCACAGATGTTCACCGAGGACCGAAGCTTGCCATTTACAAGCTCAATATAAGGGAGGGTGGTCAGACCTTCAAACAATTACGCCCCTCCATTGAGTACCTCTGTAGCTGCGGTCAGCAGACATTGGCAATCAATGATGAGAGCTTTGATTTTATCAACTCACTATACACCATGACCACTCCTCCAAGATACATCATCGGCCTAGAGTTGTCTGGCAAGATGGAACGGCCCCCAAAGTGGATCAAAGAACTCAATAACCTCTATAAGCTGACCCTTTTTGTGACAGTTCTTCGGACTGATACTTTCAAGCTCATCCAGGACCTGCCCAAATTATTACCCTCACCTTTACACTCAGCGCAGCCAACGATGATAGAGACATAGTGGGCATCCTTGAGGAAAATAAACAGCTTACTGATAGGGAGATCATTGTTCCACTTGGAGGATTCAAGAGTCTAAAGCTTCGTTGCTTCTTTGCTACTCTGGTGCCAAGGCTGATGAGCTTTGCAGTTACCGGAAAAGAGGTAATGCCAGCACTGGAGAGGATTGATATACGGTTTGAAGTCTTTGAAGGGATTTACGGCATCGAGTCTCAAAAGCCTCAAAGAGGTGTTTCTTCCCCTGTTTGCTACTGGGAACTCGTGAACATGAAGGTTTAGTTAGTGGTGAAAATATAAAGCTACATGATGTTCACTAGAAAGTAATTATCCCCGTAACTAAAAAAAAGTAATTATCCCCCAATTTCTTCTCTCCTGAACACAGGAGCACATGACGGAGGGAGATGCTCCACGTCCCTCAAGTCACGTTGGCTGCTACCCTAATATTCGAAGCAACACATACACACCAGACTATATGATAGATACCCCAC
>NC_041386.1:744636998-744652340 GCF_002162155.2 Triticum dicoccoides | reverse complement strand
CCCCCCCTCCATCCACGCCCAATTCAGAAAGCATAAGAAACCCTAGCCTAGCCTAGGTACAGAACAGAGCACTTACAGATCAAGCCGCCATGACTCGAACTCTGCTTGAGACAGGACGCTGACGCCGGGGCGGCCAGCAGCCTCCGTGGAGCGCCAGCGCCGGCTGAGTCGTTTGCCTCTCCCGCGTCATTTGTGGTCTATGTTCTTTCGACTCCTCTGCTCCGGGAGTGAAACGAAGACTGACGCAGAGTAACTGCCACAGGTGTAAGACGCCTGCCGCACAGCCCAGCAAACTATGTAGTTGGCACTAATCGCCGCGCAGATCGGACGGCCACCATGGTGACTCTGCTCTCTAGTAAATCTGTTTTTTCTTTTTCTTTTGGGATACATTGCCATGAGAGCAGGAAATATTTCTAGTAGTAGTTCTTTTGATTTTTCTTTCAGAAATACTACCAAGTAGTATTAATTGTGAGGCAGAGTGAGTACTCATGCCATGCATGATCAATATCGATTCATAAATCATATATGGTGAGAACTTATTTGGTGGGATATATTAATATATCTCACCGAGCAAGCAAAAACTCGGGGCGTTTACAAATTAATGTTCTTCAGAATAGGTATGAACAATCTTCAGCACACAGAAAGGAGGGCGAAAACGACTGAACCTGAGATATCCCAAAGAAACGGATGGCAAAATTAAGTAACTGAATTTGAACTTGATTACAAATTTGGTATTGATTATTTTGTGTATCGACAGCGGGATTCTTCTTGATAAAGTACTTGGTTAGTGTAGCAGCCCTGTCTGTCCCTTGTTCAATCTGCTCATTCGTGCAGCAGCGCAAGCACAACAACGAACAGTTCTGTAAGTACATGGATGTCACTTGAACAAGAAGGGACAGGACATGGAGATCAGTTGGTTTATCTCTAGCAAGCACTCAATCAACCCGTTTGTAAGTACCAAGACTAGAGTCCATCGTCTAAATGAAACCAACAGGAAGTAGCAACAAGTTACTGATCCAGATGGCAGGAACACCACACCAAGCTGCAGAATATAACAAGTACTAGATGGCAATACCACAAGAGTATCCACCCACACTCTTCGGTACAATTGCAAATTACTATATAATTAGCAAAGCACTCATGATAGTATAGGATTTCTTGTTTCATCAACCAAACGCAAAGCTCAGTTTATGGTTCATCAATCACAAATACACACCTCGCTAGGTTGCACGAACAGGCACAACCCTTTTATTACAAACCAACACGACTAAACCAGCCAGCTTGGTCGTAAACACCACACCAAGCTGGAGAAACCAAGCAAGCAACCCAGTGCTGCTTGAAAATCACACACCAATCCAATCAAGCATACCCACATCAGGTATATGTAGCTTGGTGAATAAATGGGTATGCTTGATACCATTTATTCCTCCATGTGCAGGAAGATAGCAGCACCCTCACCATGCTGCAGATTGAGTTTGTAACACACTTAATTGCAAACACACAGACAGGCAATGGGAAACAAACACTTTCAGAGAGATGCGAGCGAGATCACAACTTGATTGTAACACCAACGGACTGATGCATGGTCCATGTAAACCGATCGACCTCCCTTTGCATGATCCAGATTACCTAGGAGATGAAGAATGGAGATCGAAAACACTAGTCACATAGTACACCAACGACACTTGCTCAATCTATCTATGCATACAACAAATTAAATCCATGTCGAAGGAACCATACCTCAGAACGGAAACCCTAGGGAGGGTCTTCTTGTAGTAAGCCGAGTGGCGTGTCTCGAAGAGCGACGGTTCATGGTTGGCTTCAGAGCCATCCCACTCGAGCCTGTCCCACCAGTCCTTCTTGCAGTCCACCACCGGCTTGGGACCTCGGCGTGACACAGCTGGTAGCCGTTTGAGGCCCCAACAGTCCCTGAGGCTGATCGTCTCCAACGCCGGCGCGGTCAGTGATCTGGCCCCGCATATCTGCTCTAGATTGTGGAGATGGTACAGCTTGATGTGCTTCAGCTTCTTAAATGTGACACCAGATGCTATCCAATGAGGGCACTTGTCATCCAGTGGGAAAATATGTTGGAGGTTACTGCAGTATGCAATCTGAATGATCTCCAAGTTTGGCAATGTGAAAGAAATGGGGAGGACGAACACCAGCCTAGGACAGTTGTGCAAGTATATGTGTTGTAGGTCTTCATAGTTGTAAGCGTGATATAAAATGCCTCTACCCCAGATGCAATAGGCCATCAGGAGATCAGATGCTGAAAATATCCTTATTGATTTAAAGCTCATAAATCCATCCCAGCTAGGGAAGAGATTGTGCAGCTTGGGGCACCTCTCAACATGACACCATTTTACACCAGACCAAGATCTTGATGCCTCTGGAAGTATGACCGTGATTGAGATATTGTCATGCACATGCAATGATTCAACTTTATTCTCTATGAAAATTTTGAAATCTTCATTGACATTCATACTCTCTAAATGGTGGCTTCCTTCACCAATCTCGATATGCACATCCAAAGGATAAAGATGTTGGTGGTCCCACACCAAGGACGAACACGTGACAATATCCTTGCAAAGGACTATATCATTGTAACATTGTAAGGTAAGAAGGGCCTCGTTGGAACCAAACCCTCTTCGCTAGGCACAATCTCATCAATACTTTTGGTGATGTTGACTTGGCTGTGGATCGTAGAAGAGATATGGAGGTGCACCTTGGAGTCATACCAAGCCCAGTAGAGCCCCTTTATGACAGACCAAACTAACCTTCCATCTGTAAAAGCCATAAGTGCTTCAAAGATAGAGGTCTGTTCTCCACAGTATATCATTGATCTAGTCTTTCCCCGAGTGTCTACATGTAGAACTTCCAATGAAGGGTTTCTTCCATCCCAGCATAAGCTACGTAGTTGCTCACAACCCAACAGAAATAGCTTCTTGAGTCGTGCGACATCCATTGCACCGAGGTCAAGTGTTTTAACGGCTGTGCCAGAGAGGTCCAACTCCTCAAGGTTGAGCAATGCACGCAAGAATATGCTGTGCAATCGAGCACAACCTTCTAGGGAGATCCTTCTCACCTTGGCTTTTTGAATTAAAGCATTGCTAGACTTAGGGCACGGTTCCTTTTTTGGCAGTTGTATGGGATGTGCCCACTTTTCTGATGGGCCATAGCCATCAAAACTAAAACTCTCAAGAAGTGGAAGGGCTCCTTCGAGTGCAACATGCTCCAAGCTAGAACAACCATCAAGAACAAGCATCTTCAAGTTTCGTGCCGATGACATTGCAGGCAATGATTCCATATGAATGTTACCCGACAAGTCAAGGAGCTCCAGATTCATCATATCTATGGAAGAGCATGTGTCCACTGTGATCACATCTGAGGATTCGGTTACCCGGAGCTTGTGAAGGTTCCGTAGCTTTTTCCATGCATGACTTATAGTTCTCCATGAGACACCCTTCGTATTTACCTTCCTGAGATTGGTCATCAACTCTATCATCTCTGCCAGTAAGACAAAATCTGTGAAGCGTATGTCAAGCACCAACAGGTTTGGGAAACATGGCCCTCCACCTTGCTCCTCCCCTGTGTTTGTGCAACGGTCAAGCCAAAGGAATTTTAGGTTATGGCAACATCGGAAAGGAGGGGATGCAAAATCAAAGCTGCACTTGCAGAGTTTTAACACGCGGAGGGTGCTGGCTAGCTGAAACATATCACTTGGTAGTTGTAGCTGACCATCTTCCCCAAATGTGAGGAAATAGGATGATGTATTGACATGAATAGTTGAGATATCTTGTGCTCCTAGTTGGTTGGAGGAGATTGAAACCCATCTTTCATACTGTTCTTTGTGTTCATCCAAATAGTTTGCCAATCTTTTTGTTCTATCAGATGGGTAGCACAGCATTTGTATCACTCGTTGCAATGCATTGCCAACCTCAAAGGCTCTATCACCTTGAAGGATACCATCACATATCCAGTAGTTGCAAGCATGAGTATCCCAACCATAGTCAACACTGATAGACTTTCCATGTAGTTGCTCTGTCAGGAACAATGAGTACAAGAAGCAATCCAAAACTATTGTTGGGTTGACATCATCCATGTCGGTGTAACCAATCACTTCAGCAGCTTCTTCATGTAATGAATGACGCAGTAGTTGACTCAAATGTGCATTGACCTCGGGATATAATTCAATTTTTTTAAAATAAGCAGAACTAGACTTTAACTTCTTGTTTCTCTGCGAAAGCTGAAATCTTCCATAACCACTCCATAATAATTTTCCTAAAACATAGGTTCCAAATTCAGGATTAGGAATGCCACACTCTGCCAGATCAATATCTTCTACTCCCCCATAATGAAAAATCATCAGAAATCTTTCATTTCTTAGACACGCATTGATCTCACTTCCGATGCTTGGTATCTCTACTCTAGAGCTAACGTCCATCCCTCTAAAATCATCATCCTCATCCTGCTTGTCAAACATGGGCATTAAATGGCCAAGGTTTAACTCCTCCGCGATTGCCCTCTGCATAGCTCTTCTATTTTTCCACAGAGAGCAGTCTACATGGATAATTTTGCCAAAATGCTCTCTTGTGTCACGATCACCTCTTTCAGATTTCAGGCGTTTGGCTGTAGCTCTAAGAATAGCCGAGGCTCCTACACCATCGCCGCACCAGCCACCCAAGAAGAATGACTTAGCTCTCTGATTTTCATATGACTCTAAGAATAGCAGTAAACGAAGCAGATTTCCGGCGGCTTCATCAAAATCATGTACCTCCTATAGTAATGGACGGTTGTTAGATATGACTTCTGTAGTACATATATCACTACCATAGTTTCAATAGCTACATTTTTTGACATGAATAAATTAGAGCGATGAATGATGCAATGTTAATTATAAAGTCAGTCAAGTAATGCATGCATTCTAGTAGGGCTGGACTAACGAGTTGCTCGGATCGTTAAGGCTCGGCTCATTATGACTCGTGATCATTAAGGCTCGAATCGTTAATCTTGTTAAGGATAACGAGCTAAATTTAAGGATTGGCTCGGTTTGTTATATGTTCGCGAGTGCTCGCGAGAAGCTCGTCAAAACTCATTAAGAAGATGTATCAGGGTATTCAGCTAATTAAGCAAGCTATCATGGAAGTATCAGGAGCAACAAATTTTGGACATGCATTTGTCAAAGACCTGCAGTGTGCAAAAATACTTAAAAGATGCAGATTTGTAGCCTGCTGCCACGATTTATAGCCTACTGGCACGTTGCTAGTGAGCTTGACGAGTAGCTCGTGAAACTCGTTGGTTTGATTGTTTAATTCGTTAGTGTTAATGAGCGAAAATTGCTGCTCAGCTCATTTCATTAAGAAAATGAGTCAAGCTCAAATGAGTCGAGTTACCGATCGCTCATTAAGCTCACCGAGCTTCGAGCTTTATGTCCAGCCCTACATTCTAGTAGTTCAGATATAAAATGAAAGAAACCTATAAATACATAAAATAACTTTCTTTTAGATTATATGCACAAAATAACTAATTTGTATATCCTCGATGTAAGAATTGAGCCGACGGAGGTTGGTGCCAGCGATGGCGGCGCTCTCAAGCATCGCTCCCCACCTTGGAGGCATGGCTGAAGGGCCATCTCCCTCCTCTACTCTAGACTTTGACCACCTGAACTAGGGTGTACATCTAAGGTTGCTGCCCGCATTGGTGGACCCACTAGAGGACCTAGCGTCCCTCCTCCCTGGGCCTTTGCACGGGGTTCCCGGCTACGTGCCTCACAGACCAACACCTTGGGCCATGGCCCATGCTGGGCCTCCCGGGCCTTGTGGCCCACTTTTTCCTAGGCTTCATTGTGTTCCTAGGTCCACCAATACCTGGACCCCTTTGCTTGAGGTGTGGCGGGGCAATTAGTTTCACTGATCTGGGGAAAGCTCCGAGCCAACGGGGGTCAGTGTCAGTGATGGTGGCACTTGCGGGCGTCAATTTTTCTCCTCGGAGGCCTTATCGAAGAGTGTTTCATCAATGGTCTAGGTCATCATTGGTTATCGATGGCTTCGAGCATTGTTTGTGGCTAGAGTTGGCATATTCTATGGGAGGCTAGGCTGCGGTGTCTACTTGCATGGCCGAGCCTGTTCCTCGATTTTTGGTGGGGCCATTGGTTGTACCATTGTCCACTCTGGGCGAAAGCCTAATGTAGATAGGGGCCAGTGCTGGCGATGGTGGCGCTTGTGGGCATCAGTTTTCTCTCTGGAGGCATCGCCAACGAGTGATCAACCATAGCTCTCGGCCATTTGGCTCTTGAGGACAAGCAATTGATTATAGTTGCAAGGCATTGTGGCCACCAATGGCCACACTTCGAGAGGCTTGTTTTTATCCTAGACCTAGTGTATCTATGTGGCTCTCCCTTGGTCAGGTTTTTGATTGATTTTCCATAATAAATCATGCCTTGTAAGGTTTTCAACCTAATTTACCTCATCAACTAGGATACTCTTTCTTCTTAATGGAATTGCAGGAACCACCTGCCCTCTTGACATGCCTTGTAGAAAAGCACATATGAGGATAATGCGGGGTAATTGAATATATCATCCATTTACCTGTAAAGATTGTTCTAAGGACTAGAGTGCCATCATGCCATAACCACATCATTATAATATTATTCCTATGCTCTCCACGTCATAAGAAACACGGAGTTTAAAGCCCATAAAGGCCATAGTTACCAGACTCGATATTACCTCCTTTAACCCGTGATCCTGACCATCAATCTAGATTCTGGTTCGAAAACTATCTAGATCGAAGTGAATAAACCTCCGGTTCGTTGGAAAGACACGACTAAAAAGAAACAAGGTGGCATGCTGAAATCTAAGCACATATCATGAAATTCTTGTACTCCACAACTTTCTTATGCAATTTTGGCCACAGTATTTAGTTCTCATTGCTTCATGATACGTCTAAAACGTATCTATGATACATCTAAAATGTATCTATAACTTCTCAAGTTAGTATGCATATTTCTTATCATTTATGCAATATTTTATAATTTTTGGACTAACTCACTAATAAATAGCCAGAGGGTAGATTTGCATATTTTTATTTTGCTGTTTTCAGGAACCTTCCTGAAGTCTAAAAAAATTGAAAACAAATCAGGCGATCATAACTTCCCGCAATTCGGACACCTGCCAAAGGAGAGAGCAGGAGGTGACGAATAGGGCCCAAGCCGCCAGGGGGCGCGTGGGCACCCCCCTGACCCCTGGTACATCCTAAACGTTCTGAATGTATCAATAACTTTTGAAGTTTAATTGCATGTTTCCTATGATTTGCATGCAATATTTAATAATTTTTTGGCTAACCTACTAATTACTTGCCAGAAGGCATGTTTGCCTCTTTTAAGGGGGTATTTGATTACAGGGACTAGACTAGAAAAAGTCCCTTTTACTCCCTATGTAACCAAACAGGAGGGACTTTTTCTACAGGGACTAGAAAAAAAACTCTACTGGAGGGTCTTTTTTCTTTAGTCCCTGGCCCACCAAAAAAGTTTAGTCCCTTGGAACCAAACACCCCCTAAGTGCTGTGATTTCAGATCTTCAAATCAAGGAAAAGTAAAATAAAAATAGTCTTGAGACATATGAGAGGAATCCAGAAGGCACGCGAAAGGGCAATCATCCTAGCCCTAGGGTGCGCCCCTAGGGCAGTGAGAGTGTACAGTTCTGATGGGCTTTTGCATCTATGTGAGGCTTTGCTGACGATGCCCTCTCTACCAGAGTGCATGCTTGAAGACTTCCCGTCCCTCGTGATTTGATCAGCCGGCGACGATGTGGAGCGGCAGTGGTGGTGGTGCGCCTTCAGTTCGCTCTGGCGGTGGAGTTTGAGAGGCTCTCCAGGGACTTACTTGTAATTTCTTTTATGTGTGGGCCTGTGGGCTGCTCTGTATCATTTTCTGGCCTTTATATTAGATCTGATGTCTTTTTCACAAAAAGAAAATGGCAAGGAGAGAGAGAGAGAGAGAGAGAGAGAGAGAGAGGTACTAACCAGTTTTTCTGGAAGAACCATTTTGATCTTCTCGAAGGAAAGTACGTAGTCTTCTCCAAAGAAAGTACGTAGTAACTACGTACTACCAGCAGCAGAAGAAATTAACCCATCGATCGCCTGCCTGCAGATCAATACTCCACAAAGTTTCCTGATCTGACACCGCAAAAAAGAATCATATCAATTATATATGCATGCCTATGCATGTACTTATACGAGATGCAGTTTGCAAGGCAAGTTGATCTAGTCGAGGAGGAGCAACTAATAATTAATCCAAGAACTAAATCCAGTCCCAGATGAAGATATAAATAGTGTGTCACCTGATCCCCTTGCTCGAAAGTCGAAATCCAAGTCAATTTCACTTGCCGGTGAGGAGCTAGCTAGCTGAGAGTGTTATGGTAGATTGATAGATGCATGCATGGGTGTGATGCGCAATGGCGAGAGAACTTTTGGCCCCCAAAGCATATGCCTATGGCTGATGGCCTAGCTAGGTTCCCACCATTGCTCTTTGGGCCGTTTTGGTCGCAAACTCCTTTTTACCGGTGGCGGGATGTACCGGCACACCATCCGCCCTTGATGTAGTTTGCGATTCATGCTATTAGATGGCCCACAGCTTTGTATCTCAGTGTATTCCAACAGAGCCCGGTTTGTATTCACTATTATATCACATCATCCTTTGGGCTCACTTCTTTTAACTCTTTCTCTTTACTTTCCCACCACAGCTGCCTCCTCGGTTTAACCGCATGCGAATTAAATTCTGCCTTTTATTTTCTCTTTAGCAATTTCATTCATTCATATCTTTAAAACTATAATCCCATTTTAGAGACTTTTTATATATTTGAGCTTCTAGCGCCAAGACCTTTAGAACAAGATAATCTTGAATACATTTAAACATGATTGAGTTTCAATGTTTCAAATGAGCAAAATCAATTTGCTGAAATAACTGAAATAAGTTCTTTGGATTGAGTGAAACCATTTTTTTAAATGGGATTTTTTTTGTTTTTCATGTATGTGAAACACATTTCAGTGCAAAATATGCGAAACTTGTTATTTAAAAAATGTGAAACTAGTTACCCAAAAAAATGTGAAGCTGATTATTTCCAATCAGTTTTAAAAGTAAGTGAAATCTATCTTTGAAACAAGTGAAATTGTTATTTCAATTGAGTGACTGTAATGTGTTTTTCTGAAACTAGTGAAATGAGCGAAATCTATCTTTTCTAATTAGTGTAATCAATTTTTTGAAACAAGTGGACTATAGTATTTTATTTGAGTGAGTGTAATGCGTTTTCTGAAATGAGTGAAATCTGCGAAATAAGATACTTGAAAAAAAATGAAATATATCCATTGTTCTGTTAAACAGTCTATTTCAATGTTTGAAAATGATTTTTTTGATGAGTGAAATACGTTTCAAGATATTTCATAAATACGAAGTGAAATTAGTATTAGAGATTGTTTTTGTAAAGAGTGAATCAGTTTTCCAAATCACATAACTGTGTTTTTTCAAACTTGTGAAATACTCATTTGGGAATGAGTGGAACTATATTCTTTCAACTGAGTGAAACAATAAAAGTATTTTTTGAGATATATTTTGTAATGAGTGAAAACAGTTCTCCAATCCAATGAAATTATTTTCTTCAAATATTCTTTGAAATGAGTGGAATTATATTCTTTGAGATATATCTTGTAATGAGATATATTTTGTAATCGGTTTTCTGAAACAAGTGAAATCTAGTTTTTCAGTTGAGCTAGTGTAATGCGTTTTCTGAAATTAGTGAAACAATCAACTTTTTTATGAAATACCGAAATATTAATATGTTATATGAAAGTGATTTCAAAGATAATTGAATATGTAAAATAAAATGTAGTTCAAATATATCAAAGATTGATTTTGTTTTGAAGGCCTTGTTACCACAAATTCAAATATATAAAAAGTTTCAGAAACAAACATTTGATTCAAAAGATATCAACATTTAAAATATAAGGATGAAATAAAATGAATGTCATCATGTGCCGTCCACTTCATCAGTCACCCAGTCCTGTCACATGAAAAGTTGTCACACATCTGACATCCACAGATGTGTTTCTTTGTCTAATGTCTGTATTGCATAGCAAATTATTTTTACTTTATACACAAAAGGCAGGCACGAATCTCAGAGAAACCAAGTGAATGGCAGATTCTGCACCGGTAGCTCCCAGCTCCGGTAAAAAACTTAGCCGCCGTTTTGGTCTCAATGACGGGCGGTTGCTTGTGGTTGCAGCGCGTTGTGGCCATTTAGGATACTTTGAGGGCAATATTTTTTTTTGCTAGAGACTTTGAGTGCAATGTACAATAGGTGTATATTAGAGAAGTAAGAGAGAAAGAGAAAGAATTTGTCTGTAGGGTTTTTACAGACAGCTTACAGACGGTGTTTTTACTATTGTAGAATGCTTTTTGTAAGTTGTACTCACAAATATTTACGACTAAAAATAGATTATTTACAGCGAAATTATTGTACAAGTTATATATAGTGTTGTGTACAAGTGAAATAATATCTGCTAGACTATTGTACATGCCCTGAGAGGTGCGGGTTTTTACCATGTTCTTTCGATAATCACAAGTTTTACTTAATGATTACAGATAATAATGAAGCTAGCTAATTTGTTCGGCCTATGTCTAGTCTTAGTGATGTAAAGCCGTCCTTTCACGCTATAGCAAATTAAAAAGATGGTGGTGATTTTCCTAGTGTGGCTCCTTTCTTCTTCTATATATACTGGGTTATAGAAACGGATAAACGATAGGATGATTTAAGAGTTAAATATAGTTTCTTTTTGCTGGGGAGTTTAATATAGTTAATGGATGTAAATCGTGCACACAGGGGCAGAGCCATGATTGAGACAAGGCCAAATGCCTATAGACTATAAAATTCTTGCCAGATAAAAAAACCTATAAAATTCTTGCTCATAGGGAGGCCAAAAAAGTACTTGCGAAAAAAATTGTTGGTCTCCGCCTCTGGTGCACATGCTTACAAAATCAAGTTATGAAGAAACCACTATAAACCACGCAACAACTCCCATGCCGTGATGTTAATTAGCAAGGAGAGAGGTACTTACCAGTATTTCTGTAAGAACCAATTTGACCTTCTCCCAAGAAAGTACGTAGTCGCCTAGTCGGTAGCCACTACGCACTAGCAGCAGTAGAAGAAATTAAATCATGACGGCCGAGCATATCTAACCCATTGATGGTCTGCCTGCATGAAGACCAATACTCCACAAAAGTTTCCCGATCTGGCACTGCAAAAAAAGCAACTTTGTACTAAATCAGCGTCAATTAATATGGATTGGAGGGAGTAGCTTATTAATTATATATGCGTGTACTCTACGAGACGCAGACCTTATGAAAGACGAGCAACTAATAATTTACCCAAGAACTAAATCCCGCCCCAGATGAAGATATAGTATAGAATGTTACCTGATCCCCTTGAAATCCTAGGCAATTTCAGTTGCCGGTGGAGGAGCTAGCTAGATGAGAATGCTATGGTGGATTGATAGATGCGTGCATGGGTGGGCAATGGCGTGAGAGCTTTAGGTCCCCAAAGCATGCGTATGGATGATGGCCTAGCTAGGTTCCTTGCTTGCACATGGAGGCTACGTACAGATGCACTTTTGGCAACTTTTTCTTTCCTTCTTTGCGAGTTTCTTTAGTTTTAGTATAGATGCAAAATTAAAGGACTAGTAACTTGTGCCATGACGTTCTGCCTGCGTCCGCCCAGACAGAGATAAGATTACACCGGATACTTGCATCTTTAACTTTCATCGCCGTCCTGCTTCCATCACTGCTAAAGATGAATACCCGATGATCTTTAACTTTCGATTGCTGGTGTAATAATTAATTTGCTGCTGTCTCAGTTCTTTTTGACACATCATTTTTGACATGGACACGGTCTCCAATGCATGCCTTTTTCATCATTTCCTTTTATATGTTAGTGAAAATTATTTCCAAAAATATACGTGCCAATTGTTTTTGCACAAAAGCGTTATTATACCCAAGCGATAATTTTTTCCCATCTAGTAAATGCCCTTTTTTATGCCGTCAAAAAATCCATTTCTTTTTACTGTCACTTTGGGAAACTGAGAGCAGGTAAGTGTCAAGTATTTTTAATACTTCTTCTTTTTTTACTTCAAAAATAGTACCAAGTATTGTGAAACGGAGGGAGTACCTGTGAACAGTTACTACAGGGATTTGGCTCAGAATATTTGATCTCAAAAACATAAAAACTTTAGCTATTTACAGATTAATGTGAGATGTATTTACCCATACTTTGATATGCAAAATTGAGCCACTGAGCTGTGCGCCTATGCACTTCATTCAGAATATATATGAATTATTTTGGGTTCTCCAGAATCTGAACAATCTTCAACACGTACAAAAAACAGGGCTGCATCTACTGTTGCTCATGTGCGCGACAACCCACGCACAGCCAGTACCGAACACGAGAATAAGAAGGGACAGGACATATAAATCAGTTGGTATATCAGTAACAAGGACTCGGTCGACCCGTTTCTAAGTAGCAAGACAGGAAGAGTTGCAGAAAATATCAGTTGGCCAGAATGAAACCTACTAGAAAGAATTCAAGTTACTGATTGAAATGACAGGATGCTAGCAGGCAGTTAATGTATATATCAGTACTAAGATGGCAACACCACAAGATTATCCACTCAAACTCTACGGTACAATCGCATTGGAGTACCATATACCAGAGCACTCATGACAGTATAGTATTTCTTGTTTCATCGACAAAACAGAAAGCTCGGTTTATGGTTCATCAATCACACATACACAAATACTCACAAATGGGCACAACCATTTTATTAGAAACCAGCATGATTAAGCCAGCCAGCTTGGTCGTTACCATCACACCAAGCTGGAGAAACCAAGCAAGCAATCTAGTGCTGCTTGACAATCACACATCAGGTATTCCATTTATTCCTCCATGCGCAAGTACTACGTAGCAACACCCTCACCACACTACAGATGGAGCATGTAACAAACACACCTAATTGGAAAGCACAGACATGCGATCGAAAACACTCCAGAGAGCTGTAAGAGAGATCACAACTTGATTGTAACACCAATAGACTAATGCATGGTCCATGTAAGCCAATCAACCTCCCTTTGCATGATCCAGATTACCTAGGAGATAAAGAATGGATATCGAAAACATTAGGCACATGGTACATCAATGACACTTGCTCGATCTATCTATGCACAGAACAAAATCCATGTCGAACGAACCGCACCTCTGAATATAGACCCTCAGGATGGTGTTCTTGTGGTAAGCCGAGTGGCGTGTCTCAAAGAGTGATGGTTCATCGTTGGCCTCGAAGCCATCACACTCGAGCCTATCCCACCCGTCCTTCTCATAGTTCACCACCGGCTTGGGACCTTGGCGTGACACGGCTGGTAGCCATCTCAGGCCCCAGCAGTCCCGGAGGCTATTCGTCTCCAAGGCCAGCATGGTCAGCCTGGCCTCGGATATCTACTCTAGCTTGTGGAGATGGTACAGCTTGATGTGCTTGAACTTCTCAAATGTGGCACCAGATGCTATCTCTTGAGTGTCCTGGTTGTCGTCCAGTGGGAAAATATGTTGGAGGTTTCCGCAGTATGTAACCTGAATGGTCTGCTATTTTGGCAAGATGAAGGAAATGGGTAGGACGAACACCAGCCTAGGACAATTGTGCAAGCATATGTGTTGTAGGTTTTGAAATCTGTAAGATATATATGGAGGAGGGTATGCAGCAGGCCTTGCAATGGAGTGAGCAGGTGATCCTGTGTAGTCGGACTGCCTGGACCTTGTAAGCATGGTGACGTCCAGTGCGCGCGATGGCTAGGCGCTAGACCACCTCGTTGAGGAAGTTAAACACCTGATGACTTCGGACCAGCGGATATCCATCGTAAAGATCCGTCAGGAAAAACTTCGCCAGACACCTCATGGCTAGGTATGGTTGTACAGAAGGACGTATGGCAGTCTGGTTAGGGTTATGTCCAGATGAGCTCAAGGAACCCATCCTAAGGGATTGTAATACTGACCTATCTTAAGTAATACAATCCTTTTCCCCACAAAAATAAACTCTCCGGTACAATGCAAATCACCATATAATTAGCAAAGCACTCATGACAGAAATAAATATTCCTTGTTTCATCGACCAAAACCAAAGCTCAGTTTATGGTTTACCAATGACACATACACACACCTCGCTAGGTTGCACGGCCGGGCACAACCATTTTATTACAAACCAACACAAGCCAGCCAGCATGATCGTGTGAACACCACACCAAGTTGGAGAAACCAAGCAAGCAATCCAGTGATGCTTGCTTCACACACCAATCCAATCCAAACAAGCACAGTAGCATACCCACATCAGGCATAGCTTGGTGAAGAAAGCACGCCATTTATTCCTCCATGCGCAAGTACGTAGCAACACCCTCACCATGCTACAGATGGAGCTTGTAACAATTACACTTCATTGAAAACACATATGCAATGGGAAACAAAGCACTTCAGAAATCGAGTTGTGAGAGAGATCACAACTTGTTTGTAACACCAAGAGGTGAATGGTCCATATAAGCCGATTAACCTCCCTTTGGACTATCCAGATTACCTAGGAAATAAAGAACGGAAATAGAAAACATTCTGCGGGAGATTCTGCCACTAGTAGAAAACAGGGCTTACGTTCAGGCCAGGTATGCCCATTAGTCCCGGTTCAGTCACGAACTGGGACCCATGGGCCCATTTAACCTGGTTCGTGAGGCCAGGGGGCCTGCCGGGCCTCATGGGGGCATTGATCCCGGTTCGTCTGGCCTCTTTGGTCCCGGTTGGTGGGACGGACCGGGACCAATGAGCCTCGCTCCTGGTCCACCACCATTGGTCCCGGTTGGTGGCTTCAACCAAGACCAAAGGCTGCCCTTTAGTCCCGGTTCATGCCACGAACCGGGACCAATGAGATGCCTAAATAAGTAGGAACAAAAAAACAATAATAAGTAGAAAAAAATTTAATAAATAAGTAGAAACAAAATAAACTTTAATAAAGTTAAATAAAAAATTTAATAAAATAAATAAAAATAACAACAGTAAGTAGAAACAAAATAAAATAAATAAAGTAAAAAAGAATTTTCATAAAATAAATAAAAAAGCAAAAAAGAAACGGAAATAAATAAGTAGAAACAAAATAAACTTTAATAAATAAGTAGAAACAAAATAAACTTTAATAAAGTAAAATAAATAAATTTTAATAAAATAAATAAAAATAGCGACAGTAAGTAGAAACAAAATAAAATAAATAAAGCAA
>NC_041386.1:744635886-744636560 GCF_002162155.2 Triticum dicoccoides | reverse complement strand
TAATAAGTAGAAACAAAATAAACTTTAATAAATAAGTAGAAACAAAATAAACTTTAATAAAGTAAAATAAATCAACTTTAATAAAATAAATAAAAATAGCGACAGTAAGTAGAAATAAAATAAAGTAAAGAAAGAAAAAAATAAATAAAATAAATAAAAAAGGAAAAAATAAAAGAAAATAAATAAGTAGAAACAAAATAAACTTTAAGAAATAAGTGGAAACTAAACAAACTTTAATAAATAAGTAGAAACAAAATAAACTTTAATAAAGTAAAATAAATAAACTTTAATAAAATAAATAAAAATAGCAACAGTAAGTAGAAATAAAATAAAATAAATAAAGCAAAAAAGTGCCACCTACTGGGCCACCACGGCCTGAATACGACTAGAAACCCAATCATGGGCCAGGATTCAGGCCCGCGGCAGGCCCAGTAGACCCACAGGCACACACTAACAGATTAGGCCCGAAAGCCTGCAGTTGAGAGGAGCTCGAGAGGGTGGGCGCAGCAGCGCTTATAAACCACTCTCGAGCTCTCTCAACTAGTGAGGTGGGACTAAACCTTGGCTGCGACGCGGGCAGCACAGGGTCTTTGGTCCCGGTTGGTGGCACCAACCGGGACTAAAGGGGGGCATTGGTCCCGGTTGGTGCCACGAACCGGTACCAATGCCCCTGC
>NC_041386.1:744623436-744635712 GCF_002162155.2 Triticum dicoccoides | reverse complement strand
CCGGTTGGTGCCACCAACCGGGACCAAAGGCCTCTGCTTCCCGCCCTTTGGGCTGCTGAAAAGAGACCTTTGGTCCCGATCGGTGGCACCAACCGGGACTAAAGGGGGGCATTAGTCCCGGTTGGTGCCACCAACCGGGACCAATAGCTTTGCTATATAAGGCAACACTTAGCATTTTTTTCAGGTTTCATCTGTCAGTTGCCCTCGACGACGTCGCCAGGCTGCCCGATCGCGCTCGCCGTCGCCGTCCCCCGCCGCCCCCACCGTCGCCGTCGCCTGCCCTTGCCGGCCACGACGACGCCGCCGTTGCCCGCGTCATAATAAATGAAACGATGGAAAGTTGCATAGCAATACATCTCGGAATGGTTATGAAAATGCCATAATAGGTAGGTATGGTGGTTGTTTTGAGGAAGATAATGGTGGGTGTATGGTACCGACGAAAGTTGCGCGGTACAACAGAGGCTAACAATGGTGGAAGGGTGAGAGTGTGTATAATCCATGGATTCAACATTTGTCATAAAGAATTCACATACTTATTGCAAAAATCTACAAGTCATCAAAACCAAGCACTACACGCATGCTCCTAGGGGAAGGGTTGGTAGGAGTTAACCATCGCGCGATCCCGACCTCCATTCATAAGGAAGACAGTCAATAAATAAATCATGCTCCAACTTCATCACATAACGGTTCACCATACGTGCATGCTACGGGAATCAGAAACTTTAACACAAGTATCTCTCAAATTCACAACTACTCCACTAGCATGACTTTAATATCATCGTCTTCATATGTCAAAACAATCATAAAGAATCAAACTTCTCATAGTATTCAATGCACTTTATATGAAAGTTTTTATTATATCCCTCTTGGATGCCCATCATATTAGGACCAAATTTATAACGCAAGCAAATTACCATGCTGTTCTAAAATACTCTCAAAATAATATAAGTGAAGCATGAGAGTTCATCTATTTCTTTAAAATAAAACCACCGCCTGAGGATTTGTCAGCTATAAGTAATCTCTGATTTCCATTACAAACAAACAAACGGACATATTTATTTATTTATTATTACAATATAATAATAACAACAAGAGAAGAGTTTTGGTAACAATTAAGTGTGTAATAAAACCTAGTACTAGATAGAGTAGCAAAGTGCTGGCTCCCTCCTCCTGGGATTATTATTACGTACGCACCTGCACTGCTTACTGGAATTGAAATGAAAAATATAAGTAACACCGGCTGGCCTTGATACAGATACTGATACATTTGCCATCAGCTGGAGGAGGAGGCTTGTTCCCCATTTTCCTTACTGTGGTAAAATCTTATGCCCACCATTTACCGGGCCGGGGATACAAAATTTCGAAGCAAAAGAAGCAAGCAAGCCTGAAGAAAAATAGCCACCATATGTATGTATGTATGTATGTATATAGTTGAAGATGATTGAGATAATGAAATAACCAATTAATTAACCTGCAAAAAATAAGCCGGCGGTCGGTACAAGCAATTGTGTTAGTGGTCGGTCGGTCTGTCTGTTGGTAAAAGAAAGAAAGAAAAAAAGAAAGAAAGAAAGATCCAACAAGCGGATTGATTGATTACGAGTGGGAAGATTACCTCGCTCTATGGGTCGTGTTGTGTGTACATTTGATTTGCCTAGCTTGTCAAGGAAGAAACCCACTCACGCTGCTGGCTGCTGCTTCTCGCCCGTCCCTGCACTGCTGCTGCTGCTGCAAACCTCCTGCGCGCTATTCTTCTCCTCACGCTTCATCTCAGTGCCAGTCCCACTGCTGCTGCTGGAAACCTCCGGTGCCAAGCTCTTCTTGGCTGGAAATTCCTCAAGCCTGCGGCCAGTCACCCAAAAGAGGATATTGTTGGGATGCTCCTGGGCTTCTTTCTTCACCACATCAATCATGGCGCTCATGCACGGGCTGCTCTCTGCTGCTCCTCCATACCATTCCTCGTTGCAGCTAAACTCGACCCACTCGAGGCTCCGGAGGTGTTTGATACCTAGCTGAGGGTCTTTATTTGCAGCTGGAGGTGGGCCACCGTAGAACTGGAACTCCAAGTACAGATATCTCAGCAAGGGCATCGCTCCTTCATCGAAGGTGATAGCCCGTGGAACGCGGCAGTCAACAGTCAAATACTCGAGTCTTGGGAACCCTTCATCGCTGAGGGCTATGGGATCTCTCGGGACGACCTCCAGCCTTAGCTTCAGTTCCTTCAGGCTAGGCATCTCCCGCAGAATCTTGAGATCCCGCTCTTCCAGTTTGCACATCCTGATATCCAAGGACCCAAGGTCGTTGAAGTGATCCTTGATCCACCGTGGAATGTGCATGTGTTTTGTGTCAACCTTTAGGCCAACCCTATCACCGTCCCAACTAACCATTCGAATGGACATGATCTCCCCAGCTAGCTCAGACACAAGATCACTCTTCTTCCAGGCTTGCCGGACGCACTCTGGCACTCCCTCCAATTTTGGAAGCTGACTAGCTTCCCAGGGTAGTGCGTCGATGAGAGGATCTAGTCTAGTTCCAAAATCTCCATCTTCTTGAGCCATCCGATTTCCCTTGGTATCTTCACCACCCCTGTACCATACAAGAGCAGTCGCTTCAAATTCTGCAGTTTACCCATCTCACGAGGCAGCTGAGTGAGCCCCTGGTTGCCGTTCAGGTCCAAGGTCTCTAAATGCTGGAGGTCCCCGATTTCACTGCCTAGCCATGTGATTCCTCCCCAGCCCACCTCCAGTGATTTCAAATGCTGCAACTTCCCGATCTCCCGGGGCAGCTCTTTGAGTTTGGTGTGATGCAGGTTCAGATTCTCCAAATTCTGGAGGTTCCCGATCTCCCGGGGCAGCTCTTTGAGTTTGGTGTCATGCAGGTTCAGACTCTTCAAATTCTGGAGGTTCACGATCTCACATGGCAGCTCCTTGATCTCATTGCTATAGCTCAGGTCCAGAGTCTCTAGATGTTGCAGGCCCCCAATCTCCCTGGGCAGCTTTTCCAGCTTAGCGTTGTGACTCACGACCAGAGTCTTCAACTGTCGTAGGTCCCCAATCTCACAGGGTAACTCTGTGATCAATGTGAATGTTACCTGCAAAGTCTCCAGATGTTGCAGCCTTGCTATTTCCGGTGGTATCTCACTGATTCCTGTCCCTTCTAGGCCGAATAGGTGCCTCACAGAGAGCAGTCCACATATATCCTTCACATGTTTATTTCCAAGGGCCTCAAATCCAAAATCCTTAAATGAAGTCCAACTAGACTTTTCGAATTCAAGATGATGACGATGGTATTGAAGATCCAACACCCGCACACGTTCCAACTTCTCAAAAGGGACATATCTCTTAGCACCTTCAAAAACAACAAGAGATCGAATCTGGGACCAATCCAGTTCCAACAAGGTATCCACCACCTGCACCTCACCGTCATCAACTTGATAATCGTCGATACATAACCGATGGACTCGACATGCATATGCCAATGTGATGTCGGAACCGCAAGTAATGAAATTATCTTCACGTGATTTCCATCTAAGGAAATTTCGCATCATCGGATTCATTTGGTAGTAGTGCATGTGCAGACGCAGCACAAATCCCCTGTTGCAAAGCTCTTTGTAATAACCTTTTGCTACATTAACTTTATAAGTAAATCCTTCAGCGAGCCATCGCATGACCAAATTATTCATGTAAAAATGGTAATTCTCAGGGTATAAACTGCAGTACAACAAGAAGGTTTTCAACATATGGTGAGGAAGATCGGCGTAGTCAAGCTGCAAACTCTCTACCAATGGTTCAAACCCTGGAGTGTTCTGAATTCCACTTTGCTTAACTTGCTTCTCAATCATATCTTGCACATCCCATGCCTTTACATGCACACCTAGCTGTTCTTGTTCCTCTCGGACGACTGCCATTGCTGAAAACATGCAAAGTAGTGCTAACGGCACACCAGTACACATGCGCACAATAGGATGGTCATAGTCGAAACCTTCTCCAACCATGCCAGGCTTCATCCGAGCGGCGAGATCTTCCCTATAAGGTCCATAGATCCATCTTATCTTACTCCCATCAGGATTTGTTCTTGACGGGGGACCCCAATGAGGATTCATTCTGATGTTGAGCTTGCTATTATCCAAATCATCTTCTGGTATAGAAGCAATACGAGTTGTGATGACAATTCTGCTGCCAAGATTATTTTCTGGAAAAGACCTCCTGATGATGTCCCATTCTCCACGATGCCATATGTCATCAATTATTACCAGGTACCTAGGCAAGTTGGTTGCACATACAATTAAGACAGTTAGTAGACAGCTTGACCAAATTAGTTAGTAGACAATCTAAATTTGAAATTCTAATGCAGTGCACATTTCAGAAGATATTAATTAAATCAAGTTTTTTTTAATACACTTGCGCACCTTTTGTTCTCTAGGAAACTGGATATGGTGTGGATGATATGTTCCTCTGTTCTTGCTTGGGTGCCAGCAGGTGGTTCAGCTCCTAGTTGCCGGAGAATGCTTGTGAGAACCTCCTTCATGTTGGGAGTTGGAGTTACGGACACAAAAGCCCGGGACTGGAATTTATTTCCAATTTCCCCGTACACAAGGCTGGCAAGTGTTGTTTTCCCCACACCGCCCATTCCAACAATGGATGCCATTTTTAGCTGCGGCTGCATGGTTGTGGTCTCTTTTTCTCCTCCTCCTCCTACCAGGTATCTGACGAGTTCATCTATCCATCCACCCATACCAATTACTTCTGACGCATCCTTGTGGATAAATGGAGCTCGAGGAGGAGGTGGCGGTATTCTGGGGTTGGTGTTTTTCTTCCTTGAAAACAAGCTGGAGATGGGTTGAGCAGACTTGTTCTTGTCCCACTTCCACTTGTCGCGGCACCGGGCGGACACATCACCCACTTTCCCTGAAATCTTGGAAGGGGTTTGCTTTGATCTTGGTCTGCACCTTGATCAAGCGCTTGCTTCTGCGGCTGCCCTCCAAAGTGAGGATGAAGTCGCCGATGGCATCATGCATGTCATCGGCGAGATCCAGCGCTTCCTTCTTTAGGCCCTTGGATTCTGCATCAGGAATCTCCTCCCCCATGCCGCCCAAAGGATGGAGTGCACACGCTTGAGCTTGGATCTGATGAACTTGACGTCCTTGCGAGTCCGCCGCCGAAGCTTGTACTTGCTGCCCAGCAAAGCACCCAGCTTCGCTACGACGGGCCCCAAGGCCCCCGTGGCTGCAGTCACGGGAGCTCCCTCACCCTCCATGGCTCAGCTAGGTGGTATGAACTGGAGCTGAAGGAACAGACCTAGCTCCGGCTCCTTCCCGGGCCTGCTCTCTCTCTCTCTCTCTCTCTATTTCTCTGCGTGCAGCAAACTCAGAACACAAGGAGGCAGGGTTTCAACTGGCTAACTTGATTCCTACCAATAAGAAAATGGTTCTTTCTCTTCATGATCTGGCAACGTACAAGCGAAGCCAGGAATGGGATTCTCTCCATTCATTGAGTAAAAAGAGCAGGAACCTTTTGTCCAAGAATAGAGTGCCTGTTGGTGGATGCTTTCCTTGGAAAACGAGCAAAGCTACTCGGTTCTTTTCCAAAAGAAAAGAATCGTCCTTCCTTTTTTTTTCCTTTTTCTTTTGAAAGACCCCTCCCTCGTGATTCCATCTCTTTTACTCTTTTATAGCTTGCCATTTTGCTTTGAGCGCTTTGATGTAATGATGAATTTATTTTTTTTGAAAGGCAATGGCAGTAGTTCTGCCTATTCATGTTAGAAGAGGGAAAAGGAACCAAAGTTCCCAGGTGTTGTACAGAGCCTCAAGTACCCACGCACACATACAGAACCCAAAAACTAGAAAAAGAAAGAAACTACGCAGTAGCTTCCTTGAACAGTACAATGTCGTCTCTGGCCATAGCAGCAACTGTTTCGGGAGAGCATCTCTTTCCTTCAAACATCCGCCTATTCAGTGGCGGAGCTTGAAAGAAATCTCAGGAGGGGCGAAGAAATCTCAAACGGGGTTGCATGGCACCAAGCTTCAAATATTCTCGCCGCACATATCGCTTTGATTAGGTGGATATTGCCAAATTTGTGGACGTAGTGCTGGATCCTGCTGCAAGAATTCAATCCCTTGAAATAGGACTTCAATAGTTTGCTGGCCTTATTGTTGCAGCATCGAAGGATGTGGTCCGTCTTGCTCAAATCCCAGCAACATTAGAGGAGGCTGAACATGTATTGTTTTTGTTTGTGTGGGTTCGTCAGCTTTACATTCAACTGAATCACCTCTCTTTGTTTAAAAAAATGCATCAATTGTTTTCCCCACAAGCATCACTACTTCCTTCTGTAAAAGACATTTTCTATTAAGCACAAAATCCATGATCTAATTAGACTTTTTCCCAACTAAGAAAGAAAATGCAGAACCAAAATACTCGAAATTTTCATAATTACTACAGCGAGGGTAGTTTGCTCACCAGCTCTGTTTGGCACTGCACGCGGCGTCGGTGTTGCCTGATTTTGTCTACATCTATGCAGCTACAGAGGTCAGGACTCAGCAGGCAGGAGTGGAGATGTCTCTGACCAACAATAACCAATCCCTAGCCGTCCGGCAGCGGCCAAACTCCATGCCGGCAAGCCACAGCGGCCGCCGGCAAGTCCGCCTATGCGGTGGCCCACCCCCACTCTCAGGCGTCTTCCGTCGCAGGTCAAACGTGAATCTTCGTCGTTCTAGCTCGCTCACTGGGTCGCTTCGTTCCCCTCCAGGAGGTGAGAGCGACGAGTAGAAGAGAAAATGGGCCTTGTGGGCTGTAATACATAGGGGTAGTAAAAAGAAATAGCTTTTGCTGGGGGGGCGACAGCCCAGGTTCGCCCCCACGAAGCTCCGCCGTTGCGCCTATTCCTCTCTTTCCAAAGATTCCAAGCAACGTAAGCAGCCGATGTGATCTGCGTGCAAAAAGTTGGGTTGTTGTGCAGATTCCAGATCCGTCTCCACCATCCCTTGATTGTCATTGCTGTTGAACCAACAAGTGCAGCCTCTGGATCACTTTGCTGGAAGGAAAACCAGACCTCCCGGGCAAATGGACAAGTGAGCGTCAGATGGGCAGCTGTTTCCAGAACTTGATCACAGAACATGCATTTGTCATTGTGTGGCCATCCCCTTGTCGCAAGCCGATCAGCCGTCCAGTTCCTATTCTGAATCAGGAGCCACAGATGGAACTTTACCTTCGGCTCGGCCTTGATCCTCAATGAAGCATGCAACTGTGGCTCAGCGATGCGACCAATAAACTGAGCATTGTAAGCAGACGCAGCGGAGTAGCCTCCATCATTAGTGAACTTCCACCGGATGGTATCAGGAACATCAGAAAGGACAATGGGTTGCAGCAGCTCCCATAACTTGACAAGTTGATCCAACAGCTCCTCGGAAGCAATTCTTTCCAGGCCCTTCATCCAGCGATTACCAGCAAGAGCTTCCTTCACAGAGAGCCTTTTCCGCCGTGCCAAACCGAACAAACCGGGGGCCACATCCACAGGAGCCATTCCCAACAGCCATCGATCATTCCAGAAACTTGCCCGTTGCCCATTCCCCAACGAAATCTCCGTGCAAGCTGAGAAAAGCAGCATGTCCGTGCGATCGCATGGGATGGGGGTGCCCTGCCAAGGCCTTGAATTGGGGCTCCACTCTAGCCAAGCCCAACGCAGCCGCAATGCCCTACTGAGGCAGGCAATGTCTTTGATTCCAAGGCCACCAAGATCCTTTGGGGAGCAGACCCTCTTCCAGTTGACAAGGCACTTGGCCCCTTTGCACTCCTCGTCACCATTCCAAAGGAAGTTTCGCTGAATCTTTTCCATTTTCTTTATTGCCCATTTGTCAACTGCAAAACTGGTTAAGAAATATGTGGCCATGGATGTAAGCACAGAATTTATTAGAGTGAGCCTTCCAGGTTTGGCCATCAGTTTGCCTTTCCATCCTTTAAGCCTTCCGGCCATGCCATCTATGAGAGGGAGGACCTCAATTCTTCTAAGCTTGCGATAGCTGAGCGGCAGTCCAAGGTAACGACACGGGAGAGAGCCTGCCGTCCCACCAAAATCTTGGATAATATCCTGGAAGTCAAGCCCCTCGCACCTAACTGGATATGCAACACATTTCTGGATGTTGATTTTTAGACCAGAGGCCTCCCCAAACCTATCCAATATTGCTCTGACTGCATGCACCTCGTCCTTGATAGGGTTTAAAAACAGGGCCGCATCATCAGCGTACATACTTGTGCGAAATCTGGCTGCCTTAGGTCCCAGCTTAGTTAGAACACCGCCTTCCGTTGCAAGATCCAACAGTTTCCGAAGCGGCTCCATGGCGAGAATGAACAACATCGGGGACAAGGGGTCGCCCTGTCTAAGACCACACATATGCCTGAAGGGCGGACCAGGGGTGCCATTTAACAAAATTCTTGAGGAAGCAGAACTCAGGATGACAGACACAATGTTTCTCCAGCGCCGACCAAAGCCAAAAGCAGACAAGGTCTCCAACAAGAAGCCCCAACCAACGGAGTCAAACGCTTTTGCAATGTCAAGCTTGAGGAAGATTAATGGCTTCTTCTTAGTGTGAGCCTCTCTGATGACATTGTGCACATAAAGGAAGTTGTCCTGAATACATCTCTTCTTAATGAAAGCGCTCTGGGAAAGAGAGACAAGGGAATCGAGCTCCGGGGCCAGCCTGTTGCCAAGCAACTTGCAGAGGATCTTGGCTATACTATGCATCAAACTGATCGGCCTGTAGTCAAGAGGGCTGCCGGGGGCATCCTTCTTTGGCAAGAGCACAATATGAGCAGAGTTTAGAAGATTCCAATGATCAGTCCTGAGAGAGTGAACAAGATCAATAGCCTTCATGAGGTCACTCTTCAAAATATCCCAACAACTCTTGAAGAAGAGGCCAGGGAAGCCATCAGGTCCAGGTGCCTTTTCAGAGTGCATCGAATCGATCGCCTCCTTGAGCTCATCTATGGAGAAATCAGCATCGAGGTGCATCAGATCATGCTTTGGCAGTTGCAGAAATTCCCAGTTAAGCTTGTATGTGCCATTGAAAGGCACCCCCATAAGGCCCTTGAAATGCTGCAACAGGATCTCGGCCTTCTCCTCATGTATATTAGTCTCAGTTCCGCATTCTTTCTTCAGGGTTGGAATGTGATTCTTTCGACGTCTCCCATTAGCACGCAGGTGAAAAAGTTTCGTATTTGCATCGCTAGTTCGGATTGTAGTCAACCTAGATTTTTGTCTCCATGATGTGTGCGATCCTTTGGTGTCTTGCATAATCCAGAGAAAATGTTGCGCCTGATAAATGACGAAATGATGCTAATGAAAAATGCTGCGCCTTGTTCCTTTGGCCAATTCTCCCTTCCACACCTTTCCTCGAATAATTCAATAACACGCCACTGCTTCTTTTTTCCTTTGTGTCTTTGGGATGGTATATTCGATCCAGGAATGGTGCTTCCCTTCTCAAAGGAACAAAGTGCACGCATGCATGCATGCAGGGTCATGGCCATCAGGGGTGTCAATCATGCAGCAAGCAAAGTAGCAAATGCAGCTTGCCAACTTTACTTGTGTCCACCACCATCCTCGGTAACCCACCCTCTGCCCAGCAAACCAATTCAACACAGATCCGCCTACTAAATCCTCTGCCCGGTCGAGAGCACCAAACCATGCGTCCATAGGCCACTGATGCCTTCGACGGCAGCCACCATGGCCACTCACAGGTAAAGCGTCGCAGGTGCTCCCCCTTCTTGTTTCGTTTTGCCATCTGATAGCCTCTCGCTTGCTTGCTTGTTGAGTTGACAAGAAAACTGGAAACTGCCAATCATTGTTAAATTATCTCTAATGTCTAGACTTTCCTCAACATTAGATACATGATTAATACAGGTATATATGTGCTAGATGAATCAAAAAAGACATGCTATCTAGCATCTGCCATCTATCAGTGAGTTAATTTCCACCTGAAGGAGAGTACCAATTGCCATATTTTCATAGGTTATTTGGTTGGGGACGATTTAGTATTCACGGGAATTGTCTCATCTTCTGGCTATATGTGTCTGGCCTTTATCTAAATTATTTTTCTCACCACCAATGGGTGACAGGCCTTTACAAGATTTTTCCTTTTCTTTTATAAATAGATAGATTGACAACTGCTGAGGAGGTGGCAATGGAAGTGAACTCTGTCGTCTATGCTTGATTCTGAACTTTCTGCGACCCTGCTCATACTTTGCTGCAGTTGCAGCAACCGAGAAGGTGAAGATGGAGTTTGTCGTGGGCGCTTAGGAAGCAACCATGAAGTTAGAGTTTGCCAGGAGTACACCGCACCTGCTTCCACCTGCCTGTGCAGCCGGCGCCTTTCATGGTGGCTGCCCTGCCCGGTGACTGCTCAAGACTCATTAGCAACCAGATTATTATCCAGTTTGGAGGTACCTCCTCTGCCCCCATATCTGTTTTCTGTTGTTCCACTTGCCATGGCGGTTGACGTTGACAACTTACCATCATCATGAGGAAAGCATGTTTTTCACTCAATTCATTAGCACTATGACATATAAAAAAGTTACAAATTGGAAAATCCTTAGAAGTGCATAATGTCCACAATTTCCTAGCAATATATGCAATCTTTAGGTATTGTTGGTTTTCACTTCATTTTTGGGGACAACTTAGTGGTGTTGATACATATTGTGGTTAGCAAATTCTATATGCATAAAATGCAGTAATCGGTGAAACTTTTGTTCGCATAGTTTCTTTGATTGGGAGCAAATAGATATTCGCCAATGGAACCTTATTCTGTTTAATTATTTTCTACCATAATTCATGCTGACCCTTATCTTTTTTTCCGTTCATTTCATAGATCAATAACTTCTGAGCACTGTCTTTGCACTTGCAAGTTACTGCTGAGCACTGTCTTTGTAGTAGTGAAGATCACAGAGAAGTACAAGATGGAGTTTGTAGTGGGTGCTTCGGAAGCCACCATGAGATCTCTCCTAGGCAAGTTGGGCGGCCTCCTTGCCCAAGAGTACACTCTGATCCGTGGCGTCCGTGGCGACATCCAGTACATCAGCGACGAGCTCGCCAGCATGCAGGCCTTTCTTGGCGACCTCGGCTCTGGCCTGGACGACCACGATCGCCGGCTCAAGAGCTGGATGAAGCAGATTCGTGACATGGCATATGACATGGAAGACTGCATCGATGACTTTGCTCATCGCCTCCCTCAGGACTCCCTCAGCGATGCAAGATGCTCCTTCATTGTGACGATAGTCTATGAGCTGTGGACATTCTGGCCTCGCCGCGACATTGCCTCCAAGACTGCCGAGCTCAAGGTCCGTGCACAATACATTGCTGAGAGGCGCAGCAGATATGGAGTGGAAAACCCAGTCCCAAGAAGAAGCTCTAAAGCCGGAACAATCCATGCTGTTATGTATGGCATTGCTGAGCATTTGGTGGCGAGCCGTCAGCTCATCCGCACAGAGAACCCCGTGGGAGTGAAGGTGGACATGAAGAAGCTCGAAGGTTGGCTAGCAAAACATGATAAAGGCTCTCATCGAGCTGTTGTGTCATTGATTGGATTTGGTGGTGTGGGAAAGACCACCATTGTCATGGCACTGTACCGAGATTTCAGGAATGAATTTGACTGCCGGGCGTCAGTCACAGTGTCTCAGAACTTCGACGGAGATGAAGTCCTCAGGGATGTTCTTGCTCAAATCAAGCCAGCAGACAATCAAATCAATCCAAAGGAGGAGGGGCAGGAGGGCGGCAACAGAGGGAAGTTGGAGAAGAAAAACCAAGT
This sequence comes from Triticum dicoccoides, assembly GCF_002162155.2. Classification (NCBI taxonomy): domain Eukaryota; kingdom Viridiplantae; phylum Streptophyta; class Magnoliopsida; order Poales; family Poaceae; genus Triticum; species Triticum dicoccoides. The sequence goes on along the minus strand of NC_041386.1, from coordinate 744,623,924 downwards.
GGCAGACATTAAAAGCTCAGTGAAGCGAGTTGTGCCACTGCTCTCTGGTCACAGGCCGCAAAGCAATGATGGCAGCACACAGAGCAAGATAGAAACAATGAATCGTGACCAACTTATTGAAGAACTCAAAAAACGCCTGCTTGGAAGGAGGTACTTCAAAATCATTTCTTTTTCTTTTTTTATAAATTACTCGTAGTAACGACTGTGCACATATGCATCAAGTGTCTGGATTGTAGTAAAGCTGTGATAAAATTGCGTTGTTTACCACAACAATTTCAGTCTGAAGTTTGTACAATGATGACTGAAAAATAGGAGGGTTTTTGGAAACTAATAATAGACAGTTATGTAACTAGTGAACCCTAGATAATTAGAGACCAAAAGATAAATAGTTAAAGTTGCACAAGGAAGTTCTGTCAAAAAAAGAGTTGCACAAGGAATATTTGTGCAAATTCTATAACTGAACTTCAACTTGTTTCCAATAGCAAATT